>NC_137227.1:6722268-6859768 GCF_949987685.1 Ammodytes marinus
TTGAAGGGGAAAACCTCAGCAGAGAACACTATCGGGGATGCTCAATCTTTCCAATGAAAACCCATGTTATTTTGGAGATTTAGTTGTTGTTTAATTTAGATGAAGTGAATAATTGATTGTTCCTTTTAGGGTTGAAGAACATTCCCCTCCAAGAAGAAAATCTAATTCAAAACCCAGTGGATTGTCACAAAGGCTAAGAGCAGGTTGCCTCCTCTGAGCTCATGAAAAGATTTTCATAGAGCATTGTTTTTTAATAGGGAAGGCAGCACATGTCCTCCATATTCAAATAATACTCCCGTCTTATTCATAATTCATATACTTTCTCCAGCAATTAAGCATTGGGTCTTCTCACAATTCTAACATTGGTACTGAAATGGCTTAAATAAAAAAAATAATAACAATAGAAACTAAATATAAAGCATTAAAAATGAATGAGCATTTATACAATTGTAACTTTAACTATGAATCTCCACACTCAGGCCACAATTTATTTCCCACGTCCCATGGCTTTATCTAAGAATAATATCAGTGCTGGGAGTAGCATTCAGAAATAACACCATTTTAAAATACTTATGTACAAGCAATAGTACATCAAAATCTAATGGTTATGACTGATGCCTTTAGGAATATTTAAATAGTTTATTTGGTTAAAGTGAAGCTCATATGAACTACTTTATATATGTTGGGTAGCTGTATCTCTATTATTACCTCATACATCACACAGCTATGCTTTTTTGAAAAAAAAAAAAGAAAAAGAAAAGCCGTCGACTAAATATCCTGTAATAAAGAGCCCAATATTTGCCTCAGAAATGTAGTTAACTATTCAAGTAAATCACTATTTCCTCCAATCTGTATTCAAGCTACAACAAGTTACAATCCATCACTAAATACAAAAAGTGTATTTGGAATATGAAAGGCCCCCCCCATCACATTGACAGACTGACACATTGGTGATATCGAGTGGCTTAGTCTAACAGTGTTGGCAGTGACCCAGCGGGCTAGTGTGCCATCATCTGTTTGGGAATGCAATAAAAGACAAATAAATAGCCGCGCTGAGGAATAGTTTTTTTTTAACAGTTTTCCTCCCTTCACTCCATCACGTAGGAATATAACAACACTGCTTCCCTCCCGCGTGCAAAGCCAGATAACACTGTTTGTCAACCTCTCGCCATTTGTGCCTCCGTCATATAACTCATTGTCGTGAAACGCACAGAGGTAATGCCCTGAATTAAAATCATATTTTAAGAAAGTGCACAATATGATGGACTCACACAGGAACCCGTCTGTCCCTCTGTCCAGTTTACCCAGACTGTGAAAAGCCACGTCACATTCGTTGCTCTACGAAAACAGCAGGACCTTGATTTATCATCAGACTCCTACACAAACCAGGAGCCAAGGTTATACTCCTACCAAGAACCATTTAGAATGAGAGGCTGTTTTCTGTTTGAGGCAGGGCTGGATTGGGACACTTTAAGAATGGACTCCCTGCCAAGTTCATCAAACTGATGCTTTTTTTTCTGGACAAATTATAATCAGCGTCTCACTGTTAACGTTCCCATGATTTAACTGCCGACCCGCCACCCTGATTTCAACTCTAATTGAGAGAGACATCGAGACTCAATCAAGCCTAGATGTAATATTAAATAGATAACACCAAGCGAAGACAATAACTAGTCAAGGATTCTACAGTAAATAGTATAGCATATTAATCAGACAATAGAAGTCAAATGTTTTTAATTGAATCTTGACTGTTCTACTCAATTGGACAGTGTAAGCATACGTTCACACTACCAGGTAATAGGTGCATTGATAAAGCCACACCTTAGCTTTTGCAATGATCAGACACACTGCTGAGGAGCATTCCACTATGCAATATATTAATAAATCATGTCCCTAATACATATATATATATATATATATATATATATATATCGTTACTATATCAGAAAGTTATACATCCGATATGATAAGTACTCGTCAATCATCGGAGCTGGATAGTTAATGGGGAAAGGAATGGCCAAGGACAGACAGAAAACTGAAGCCATCAGCAGAAAATTCAAATAGAGCGTCTCCATATCCCCACCGCCCACACACTGCAAAGGAAGGTATACTGAACTATCTGCAGGGTCAACAGGTACAAGAAGAAAGCCCCTCTCAGGCAGAAGTGTACCTTTAAAGGCACTGGCAGTGTCTCAATGTATCCCTGCAATTCTTTACCATTCTCTCTCTCCCTGCTATGTAGTGTAAATGGCCATCGCTGCCTTTCTTCTTCTGCCAATTCAAGCAGGTGTGCCTGGGCTTTAATGGGAGTTAGAGTGCATGTCCAACTGTATACATCCCTATGGTACTTCAAAGACAGTCCCTGATTAGCCAGACAGCACAACACTTGAAATATGACTGTATAATAGATAGGACATCAGGTGTAATGTCTCTCTTGGCGTCATATATGGACTGCTTACACATTTTGTTAAGACTAACCTGGATGTATTAAGAGAACTTGGCATTGGGTTTCAAGATGGTCGCTCTGTACATTAAAGTTGCTAACATATGCCAAAAAAGCTCTTTGGTCTTCCTCTATTTTCTTTTTATCTCATAAACTTTGTCTCTTCATTGGCTGTAATGGCTACAGGGGGGCCATTTTCTGATCATTCTTTTCCAACATAGATTTCCACAGGTTTCTTTTGTTATGGGCTGTATTATGGGTATTTCTTTCCAGAGCAAAGCCATCAAGGTATTTAAGTCAAGACGAGTACAGCCAACAGGCACGGAGAAAGCTTTTGTAAATTGCTCCTGGTGGTGGTACACCATAACGTTTCAGCAAATAATTGAGTGAGAAAATAAAAAGCATTCTCAGAAGAAAATCAAGTTCTCTTATTTAAAACTCCAATATTAGATCTGTTTCTTTGAGTAGGCTGAACAAGAAAAAGTCTGTGTTACGAGGAAAGAAAATACACCCAGTTCCTTTGGTAAAAAAAAATATTGTATTTCTAATGTTTTTACTGCTTTATTCTATTTAGTTTACCAAGTTTTTTAACACTTTCAGGCACACACCTGGTGTCATTGTTTGGGAAAAGTCTATCATTGGCCAGAGCATGTAACGTGACCTTCAACTTTGCCTTTGTGTCTGTACTGTTAGCCTATACAGACAGGCCAATATGAAAGATGACCAAGGCCTTGATCAATAACTAAAACGACAACACAGTTAAAATGCAACCCAACTTCATGTGCTATGGTCTTGTCCGCCAGCATTGGTCCATTATTCAGATGATTTTAAAATGGCCACGGGGACATTCATCAAAAAACACCCGGCTATGAACTCCTTAAGTCTAGCAGACCATAAAAGAACCAAATTAACAAAACGCCACCTAGAGATTCCGCTCGGCTGCACTCAGGGTTTTTTTTTTTTTTTTCCCGGATAATTATTTACACTTCAGCACAGAGCGGAGGGGATTAAATCTTCTCACCCCGTCCAAAGTCACAGTTTGGTCGATCAATTTGTCTTTGGTGCCTAGCGGAGAGACTTTGCCAACAAAAGATTGGCAGGGACATTGCCTCTGCTGCACTATGTATACCACATGAAATAGAGATTTTTAAAATAAGCATCATCTTTTTCCCCCTTGGCAAAAAGGTGCACCGTACATTCAGCCAACCTGCTATTCCTTAGAGTGGATACTTTCTCTCTCCTGGGTTGGGTCCACGTTTCACCGGATGAACTCGAAAAAATAAGCTCACAATTGATCTGTTCTCTTCTGCTTCCTTCCTCCATCACAACCTTTTTTTTCTTCTTCTTAACCCCCCTCAATCCCAACCAAAGCCATCAGTCCTTTTTTTTTTAAACAGGGGTTTGCAGTCTATCACACTCCCACAGCATAGGACTATAAGTGTTATCTAGAGCCCGAGTTGCTCCTAATTTGGCAGCCTCAGAGCAGTGGGTGTCGTGTGTTGGAAGTTATCAGAGTGAGGCCAGCTCCCTATTTGGCAGGCAGAGGGGCAGTGCCACCAACGTCTGTCTGCCAGGCTTGATTAATAAGTAGTGGCAGAGCGGCTATATACGCTAACAGACTGGCCTGCCCAGGCGCTTCCAGAGCTGTGCTAAATTAAACATCATACGCAGACACACACACTCGCACACACACAAAAAAATAAACACTCTGATACCAATTTTTGCCCTCTTACTTGTCCTCTGGCATTTTCACACATGAATACACACACACACACACACTCCATACATGTTTACCCACACAACAACACACTGCACTCGCTCTTTCACTTTCTCCCCTGCTCGTCCGCATATGTAGGCTACTCACACACATGTACGCACACACACGTAAACCATCGAGCCACAGGCACACAAACACACACACACACACACACACACACACACACACACACACACACACACACACACACACACACACACACACACACACACACACACACACACACACACACACACACACACACACACACACACACACACACACACACACACACACACACACACACACACACACACACACACACACACACACACACACACACACACACACACACACACACAAAACTGTAAGCAACAAAGCAATACAGTTTTGCTGAACACTGAACATACATACTGAGTTGTAAATTAGCATAAACATGAGGAAACCCACACACACACACACACACACACACACACACACACACACACACACACACACACACACAGCTTCTTTCCTGTCATCCGTTTCAGCGGCGGCGAGGTGTTTGAGTGACAGCTCATCAGAGCCGTATTATCGCATTATTGTGAACGCACCGTTCCTCTTAAGCAGAGCAGGCAGCCAGACATAACAGCGAGCACTCCCTGGCTCTCTGTTGCCATTAGTTACCGCCAACATGACAGAGGGGGGGCCCCGAGCCGAGCAAGAGCAAGCACTTGTGGAGCGTTTGCACCATACAGCAGCAGACATGACACATGGTATGACTCAAATGAAGCTGTTGGAAACACTTGGTTTGGTTTAGTTTGCTGTTATTTTTGTCGGCTCTGATGACGTGTTTTTGTCTGTCGGTTTACCCAGTCATCTGTCACATGCAGTAGCTCAGACGCCACTGAATAAATGAAACTTGAGGGGGACGGGGGTTGGGGGGTTGGGGGGAATGATGCATTCCAGCACTGCGTTTTCCAGCGTTCAAAAGAATTACAGGCCAGGAGAAACTTGACATGTTGTTAAATGGCCGGGCGACTGCAGTGTGGAGCAGAGCATTCATTTTCAGGATGACACACCCAGCACCCTTGCCTTGTTCATTTTCCTCCATCACCATCACACTTCCCTCCACAGTACATACAAATGGTGTGACCATAATAAATAGTTGATGAGTGAGAGAGCAAGGGCAGAAAGATAAAAATGTGCAGCCACTCTTTGAGAAGCAGGGGCGCGAATAGATTTTGAATTCTCAACATTTATTTGAATGTTAAAAAGGTGTTCTTTGCTTATTGTTAGTTCATTTTCGGATGTATCTGTTAAAGGAGGAAGGTTTTCTCTGTGCTCACCTGACATCTGAGTTTGACCCATGCGCGTATGAATTTCATTTCATTCATTTTCCTTTATTTATTCTCGAAAGATCAATTGAGGGTTACCCTCTTTTACAATGACGTCGAGTCAATTACAGATACACAATATACAATGAGAATACACAACAAGCTTACAAAGAGACAACAACAATTAAAACATTCAGATCAATTGAATAAAGCAGAACAATAGCCTAATTAAAACAGTTACAAGTGGAGTGGGGCTGATTCAAAATAATAACTTTAAATTGGTTAACAGTTATGAGTGTATTTATTTTAATTTGATGTTGTAGGCTGTTCCAGGAGTCAGGGGCACTGTGGCTAAAAGCAGTTTTACCAAGGTCAGACCGGGCGTATGGAACATATAACATGAGCATTTCAGTTGAGCGGGTTTGATAAAGCCCATCTGAAATATGCAGCATTGTTGTCAAATAGAGTGGTAGCTTTCCGGTCAGGGCTTTATATATAAAAATATGCCAATGTGCATCACGTCTCTCTTAAAGAGAGGACCACCCAACCTTTTCATATAAAACACAATGGTGTGTGTCATAAGCATCTCCTGTAATAAACCTTAAAGCAGAATGAAAAACAGAGTCTAGGAGTTTAAGACATGAATGAGATGCATGCCGATAAACCACATCACCGTAATCAAGGACAGACATAAAAACTGCCTCAATAATCCTTTTCCTACTGAACAACGGGAAGGTGGCTTTGTTCCTATAAAAATATCCAATCTTTTGTCGCAGACGACAGACAAGATTTTTTATGTGAAATTTAAAAGATACTTTTTCATCTATCCAGATGCCGAGATATTTATATTCAGTGACTCTTTCAATTTGAGATCCATTATTTGTATGAATATTAAGATCATTAAAATGTATAGTTCTTGCTCTGGAGAAACACATACATTTTGTTTTGTCTGTATTAAGAACAAGCCTGAGGTCCACTAGACAGTCCTGCAGGGTGTTAAAAGAGCTCTGAAGGTTCTGAACAGATTGATGGACCGAATCAGAAATGCAATACAGTACAGTGTCGTCAGCATACAAATGGGCGTGACAGTTTTGTAGCGATGAAACAATGTTATTGATGTAAATTGTGAATAGGACTGGACCTAAAATTGAGCCTTGCGGAACACCATTTGTAACTGTTAAAAACTCAGTTTGGTGGCTTCCCAGTTTTACTGACTGCTGTCTATCAGAGAGATAGTCCCTAAACCAGCTACATGTAGAATAATCAAAACCAATTTCATGCAGCCTCTGTAAAAGCAAATGGTGATCTAAAGTATCAAAGGCTTTTGACAGATCAACAAAAAGTGCTGCACAGTGCTTTTTTTGTCGATAGCTGTAACAATGTTGTCTAAGACCAAAGTGACAGCAGATACAGTACTGTGACCTGCCCTAAAACCAGATTGAAATGGGCTCAAAATGGAAGCACTGGATAAAAAGGTTTTCAACTGATTATTAATAACTGATTCTAGGATTTTTGCCAGGCATGGGAGTTTTGAAATTGGCCTGTAATTATTGAGATCACTTTTGTCACCCCCTTTATGCAATGGGATGACATGAGCTTTTTTCCAAACTTTAGGAACAATACCGGAGGAGATGGAAAGATTAAAAATATGGGTTATTTGTTTTGATATTATATGTGTAGAGAGATTGATTGAAAATGGGTCCAAATTGTCCTCTCCCATGTACTTCCTGGGGTTGATGGCTTGATTTTGATTTTGTGACATCACAACTAGTTTGCAAGGTTGACTGAGAATGAAAATGAACTTTTCAGTGTAGTAGCAGCCACAGTAAGACTTTCATATATACGATTTTAAAATGATGAGTATTGAATGATTTTCTAGATTATTTTTTACTATATGTAAGATATATTTCAGACCTGAATGCCTATTGTTAATATTGTTAATACATTCTCTTAAAACACCAAAACAAGTAATTAGATAGTCAGTATCTCTTTCAAATTCCCTACCCTGCCTGTTGCACTCAGCCCAATTGTGCATGAATATCAAAATATAACACTTAGGCACTGCAGTATTTCAGCAAACATTACTGCAATTGGACCTAATGGTGCATTTATTTGGGACTACTTTCAGCTGTGGAATAATACACATTTGGTGCACTAGGGATAATGGCCAACGCAATTACCAAATGACTCAATATAAAGATGATATTGATAAATACATTTATTTTTCATTACTCTATTAAATTCCTTATAGTTATTATATATTAAATCAAACTGAATTAAGGCTTATCTGCACTCATAGCCTGTTAGTGCCTTTCATTCACTGAACCAAATACATTTGAAGGACAGTCAAGAGGCCTTGAATATTTGAGTTCCCATTCTACTCTGTAACCCTCATGTGCTGCCACTGATGCAGGCCTGTTTGCTCCACCGCCACTGTAGCTGTTCAGTATGTGTGTTTACATAGATAGTATGCGTCTATATCAATGGTGGCATTACCATAAGCTACAGGTGTAAACAGTAGTGGGTCTCTATCAAAGTGTTTGCGTGGGCCTTAAGAGGGAGCACAACACGGGCGGGTGGGCTCACAAGCAGTGGGACGCAAAGATATTCACTTATTCATGGACGCAGCGTGAGACAGTGAGGACAACTACAAACATGCACAGAACTGCCACACACTGCCTCGCTGACATGAATACACACATTGCTGGGCATGGAGTGTTGTGCACATGTTTTTATATGAGAGTTTTTGTGTGTGTGTGTCTGTTAGTGTTGTAGTTTTCCAATGTGCCTGTGTGTGTTCTCCCTTTGGTGCCCTCTCAATGACCTTGTGTGTGTGTGTGTGTGTGTGTGTGTGTGTGTGTGTGTGTGTGTGTGTGTGTGTGTGTGTGTGTGTGTGTGTGTGTATGTGTGTGTGTTGGAGGGAGAGATTATTTGACATTGGCTACCTGAGATCCCTATCCGCGACAGGAGAGCCATGTCTTCTCATCCGCGACCGTTGTCAAGCACACCGTTGCCTGGCAACTGGCCAAATGTAGCAAATCGTTGTGAGATGAGGTAAAAGGGACGATGACCCATCCATCTGTCTGTCTGTTAGACAAACTTCCCAGCATTTGTCTTCCCTTTCTCCTCTCGTTTATTCTTTCACTCTTCTTAATCTATTTTTGTTCTCAAGTTTTTTCCCCCATACAACCTGCTGTTGTCACCCGCTTCATGTGTAAGATGGTCCAGTGCTCTCAGTGAGAAACAACAAAGGATTTGTCAATGTCAGCACAGTGCCTTCAACTTTCCACTAAGGATACTCAAAATCATTCTTAGAGCTTACCAGTAAAAATATAAAAAAATAAAAAAAATAAGACAATGATAACTGTAAGCCTGTCAAAGATTGACTCTCGCGGGTAAACAGTGTCAAAAGCAACTGCAGACTTTTTAGACTAGAACTTTTCTTGAAACAAGCTCAACTTAAAAAGACTTGGATACATATACAGTTTGACTCGAGTTAACTTTTCGAACATTTATGAATGACTATTGTTATTTTTTTTCCTGTACATCTAATGTTCCATCGAGTACATTCAGTCTTGGTAGAAATTCAGACATTTTACATTTACATTAGTGTAGAGCTCTCTTGTGCTCCCTGCCTCTGATTCAGGCTTCATCATCTGTTTCTCTTTCAAACACAAGCCCTCTCCAACCCCCATTTTCACGCTCTGCTTCCTCCCATGGAGTTGATGCTCTTGTGACAGATCAGCTAAGTAGGAAGCGGCGGACAGAGGCCCCCGGTGAACTACTGTTATAAGAGTAAGAATGTAAGAAATATAGACATGGTGAATAGAAATGGAACATTATTTAAAGGAATACTTCACCCATACGGAACCAGCGTTCTATCATTATAAAATCACTATTATAATATAATGAATTAAGTTTTTCTTTCCTCAGTCTTTCCCTAAGTCTTCCCTTGGCCCAGCTGTCCTGTTAATCCTGACCCTTACTGTGATGTCACAAGAAGGAAAATGCAGGGTTAAGCCTGATTTATACTTGTGCGGCTTTGCGCCTCTGCGTTCTCTGCGGACACCGAACGTTCTCATGAACCGTTGGTAGTAGTTTCGCCCGTGTCGCAGATTGCACACTGCACTTTTGATGTTATCGGCGAAATCCGTTGCTAAACAAATGAAAACTGGAAGATTATGAGTTTGATGACAATGAGGAAGAGCTCCTGTGCTGTTGAAATCCCTCCTTGTTGCTTTGATGCCCAACCAAACCTCTGCGGCGTCTGCGGCATCTGGCGCGTAGTCACAATTTTCAGTTGGTACGCGGCGGGGTCTGAGGCCACCGCACAGGCTCTCTGCGGCTCCGCGGAGGCTCTGCGCACGCGGTACCGCACAAGTATAAATCAGGCTTTAGACAGTGAGACCATAAAACACTCTTTCTGCCTTTTCTCAGGCTAGGATGAACCGATTTCAATTTTTATTTGCACATTTATACTACATAGGATCTCCGAGTTCAATACACCTTCATATTCCAACCGGTGAAGTAGGTCTTTAATATCGCTTGAGAAAACAACTTTTAATTTTGTGTTAATGGTATAACTGTCCACCAAGTTTGTATCAGAGACATGTAGCTCACTATCATGACTTATTTGCTTAACCATCGTAATATAACCATTAATAATCTTACATAGTCACATCACAATGCGTCCTCTGGTCTATTTCATTCGCTTCCCTAAACAAATGTTGTGAAAAACACTTCTGATTTTGCCCAAAGGTACCACAACAATAATATCTGAAAGTAACTTGTAGTCACGTTGAATAACATAAATGACAGCTTACCTTAGCTACATTTATTCACTCAAACTAGCATAAACATGAAAAACCATCTAATCAGGGATGTAAACCACACAAAGCACAAGGCAACATCCCAGGCAGAGCTCCATTATCTATCTCTCAAACTCAACTGTCCTGGCTAAATTCCTTCTCTGCTTACTTCCCACCCTCACTGCCTGGCTGTGTTTGCGCTGAGGGCAGCACTTTGTCACGTCCCTCATACATATGCAACACACACTCCAGGTAAGACGGAGGGAGGGAGGGAGAGAGAGAGAAAGAAAGAGAGAGAGACAGTGATGGAATGGGAAAGATAAAGAAAAAATTGTGAAAAAAGTGAGGTAATGACGAGATGGCAAGGGTTTTGGGGGAAAATAAATGGAGATATGGAAAGTCGAGGGAGAGGAATGCGACGGGAAAAGAAGAAGAAGAAGAAGAAGAAAAGATTAAGACAGAGGGAGCAAACATTTGACTGGGACAAAGACATGACAGGGAGAGAGAGGGGAAGCAGAAGACAGAATGAGAAAGATGGAGTGGACAGGAGTCAAAGCCATTAACCTGCAGGCTTGTTGCTGCTGCTGGAGTGTGTGTGTGTGTGTGTGTGTGTGTGTGTGTGTGTGTGTGTGTGTGTGTGTGTGTGTGTGTGTGTGTGTGTGTGTGTGTGTGTGTGTGTGTGTGGGTATGTGCTTTAGTGTGTGTGTGTGTGCTTAAGTGCTTGTGTGTGTGTGTGTGTGTGTGTGTGTGTGTGTGTGTGTGGTCAGTAGGTGGATGGGGACATAGCTATATTATCGAGGGGGGGGGCAGCCTAGGCTAGGTTCTGTTGTCATGCTAACCCCTCCTGTCCTTCTCCACCCAACCAAGATGGATGGCCGGCAGTGCTAGGCTAATCACACGCTCCACTGGCCAAGACACGAGCACCTGGGGTCAATGCAACACATGCAACTGTAACAGGTACCATACATCCCCGCGGACACGTGTGCACCGTTCTGTCGAGTTATAAAACCAAAATGTCCTCCCCCTAGTCGGAGTCAGAGATAAAAATCCGTTGGTGTTTGATGTTAAGAGATCTCCCAGGGGGTTCAGTAAAGCTTGACACAAAATGGTTCGTACAACTAGTGGACGAACATGTGTAAAAGACACAAGTGTGTGTATAGCTGTCCCCTCCTGACTGCCTTCCCGTGATTTCCCCCTCTCTCTCTCTTAAAAGCCATTCTTCAATGTCATTTTGAAAGGCTTCCAATACTTCTTGGTTTTTCCGAAGTAATACCCGTTCTCATAAAAACACCATTACATATTTTATTTTTTAGAAATCTCAATGTTAACCACACAGTAGTTAGGTGTTTCTGCAGTTCGAAATAGATCCAATGGGTGGCAGAATTGTGTAAAATAGTACTTAGACCCACTGATGATAAGCTTTATAATCTATATTTTCCAATGTTATATGAATAACTGCTACATCTAATCTTTTGTCTGCTGACAAAATCGTAGTGAATTGTAGGCTACTTTTGTAAACAGAAAGAAAAAGGAGCTTTTGAAGACTGAATTGAGCTTCCGAATACACAAATAGTAGAATATTATAATTGCTCGGGCCAGCCCTATACTTTCTTGAATAATTCGGTCTCTTTTGCACGTTTTTCTGTAGTCCTGATGCCACAAATCAAACAAATGTGGACAAGGGTGTGTGCACACTCGGAGAAAGCATTCAAGTCGTTGCACTTGGTTGTACAAATGAAAAGGGGACAGAGGGTAGCTGCTCTACTTTTCCCTTATCAAATTGGCATGCTTGCTGGATTGTCTGTTTCAGTAATACGAAATACAAAAATTGGCGGATGTGCGGTACAATAACATAGCACTTCTGTATCTAGATAAGAGCAGGGCCAGTTGACATACTCCATTCCAGACAGCATTACGGAACATAAATAGCAGTGTATAAACCTTCTTTCTCGGAGTTGGTGGGCATAGTAGTCATTATTTGTGAGGTGTCCAGTCTTCGGATTCAGTAATCATTTGTGTGTGTGTCACATTTGTTCCACACTTTATTTGCAACAGGAACTTCAGAAGACGAAGACGGAACTAAAGCAAACACTCAGACAAAAATGTGCAGCCCAAGCTCTACAAATATATATCCACTCACTCACACCACGTACACACATTCGTCCCTTCCTGCCGCTACCACAGAATAATATTGAGCTTGCCACTGACGCATCTGTGTGTGTAGAGAGCTTTCAGAAGAGGGGCTGATTCCCCCTCCTTCTTTCTCCTCCTCCTCTCATCCGCACAGATGAGAGATTCAAAGTCCCTCCATCCGTCTCTTGTTTCAACGTGTCAGAACCCGGAGTTATTAGTCTGCTAATTACCTCTCCGAATCCCTCATTTACCCCCAGAATCCAATCACTCTCTGATTATAATGAGAAAATTATGATAGACCGTATTAAAGATAGAATAAGGGATTGATTGGCCCGCAGCGAGACCGCGGTAGCGAGGAAAGAGCCGGATAAGTGGGAAGGGATGGACGGATAATCGGAGAAAGAAAATCGGAGAAAGAAAAGGAAGTGGGAAGGGTAACAGAGATGGGGACGCAGATTGACAAATGTAGAAGTTGGACTGGCCAGAGGGGAAGAACTGAGAGAAATTATGTACAATATGATCTAGCATCTTAGTAAGGTGTTTGGGGAAGGAATACGTCAGAAAGGAACAGAAATAATTGTGTCCATCCTAAAAAAAGACTTACCAATACTTTACCCCCCTTAATAACATGCCCATGGTGGACATGTTAAAGCAATTCATACCGTAGATACATACATATATCTATGTGTGTGCGTTTTTGTGTGTGTGTGTGTGTGTGTGTGTGTGTGTGTGTGTGTGTGTGTGTGTGTTAAAGCCTTCAAATTGAACAGTAGCAGATTGGCTGGTGATGTAATCGCATGTTGTAATTATGGAATGTTTATTCATACTCCTTTATCCTGGCCATTGGCAGAGCTTACACGTTTAGGGGAATGGGGCTACATGTATGCACACACACACACACACACACACACACACACACACACACACACACACACACACACACACACACACACACACACACACACACACACACACACACACACACACACACACACACACACACACACACACACACACACACACACACACACACACACACACACACACACACACACACACACACACACACACAACCTGTCTTTATCTGATGGTCTCAGGCTAATTTTCCAGCAGCTGTACAACCTCCATAACAACAGACTTGTGCACACAACGTGCACACACGCACACATACACGCACACGCACACGCACACACACACACACACACACACACACACACACACACACACACACACACACACACACACACACACACACACACACACACACACACACACACACACACACACACACACACTTTTCTCCCTGAAGTTATAGGTTTCCCAAAGGCTATACTAATGAGAGTTTGCTATCTCTAAATTCCATAATTCATGCTGTAAATGTGTGTGTGTGTGTGTACATGTGAGGCCGTAGCTATATTAACACAATGGGTGCACGGAGGAAGATTAAGGTTTGTAATAGCCACTAGGAAATGAATCACCGTTTTAATGACAGTGTCCATGATAGGGGAAGGCGCAGTCGGACATTGGAAAGTGACCAAGTTGATGCTGGTGAAGATGGTGGTGTTAATGGAAAGGGAGGCTTACTAGGTGCAGGCAGACAGAAGCATAAAGAATCAATGTTTTTCAGTGCTGAATCACGCAGAATAAGTGTGATGACACAGTGAGCTGTTCTGTGTTTAAAGGAATAGTTCAGTATTATTAGGGGCTGTCTGAAAGCAAACTAAAGCAGAGAAAACATCCTGCATCTAGCATATAATTGAACGGATATTTTCTTTCTAGGTAGGCATTTATATATGTGGTGAAAAAAAGTTTTTTTCTACTGGTCCCAACAATATGGCTGACTACTGCTACAGCGACGTCTCTCCCAAACTCATTATAGTGAATGTGCTGATCCCCACCTCCATAAGGTAACACTAGGCACTAGGCATAAGTAGCTCATACAACCCCAGTTAACAAATACTGAACTATCCCTTTAAGCTGCGCTCACGTCAGTTCACATGCTGCTGGGGAAAATGCATACAAATCTGCACATCTATCTGCTTGGCGCCATCTTTGCTGAAGTCACCATGTTAACAGCAGCTGATAATGACAGCCAGATAGCAGAGCACCCCAACCCACTCATTGTTGCCTGCTCTGTACCTCCCTTTCCTCCCTCTTGCAGCCTCCATCACTCTCCCCCACCACCACCTACCCTTATACCGATAAGCCAATTTCGAGCACATCTTGACCAAGTTGAAAAAAGAAAAAACATGGACGTGCTGCCAGAAACAGGGTGGGCACAGGGAGGCAGCAAGCCAGGCAGAGCAGGGATGGAAGTGAGACAACATACAGATAACATTGGGGAGGTGTGAATGCAGCGTGGGTGTTTTTTTTTTTATGGGGGACGGGTGGGCGGCGAAGGTGCAAATGCTGGGTACTCGTCCTAACAAAAGGCTTTGTGCGCCCATTGTGCTCCTGGCAGGGTAAACAGGGTGTCTGTGGGAAGGCCGATAAGGGAGAAGAAGAAAAAAATAGCATGATTCCATAAAATAATATCCCTCTGCCACCAGAACTGGAGGTGGTGAGAGAGAGAGAGAGAGAGAGAGAGAGAGAGAGAGAGAGAGAGAGAGAGAGAGAGAGAGAGAGAGAGAGAGAGAGAGAGAGAGAGAGAGAGAGGTGAGATAATTAAGCCATCTTAATATTGTTGTTTTCTTCGGGGAGTTTGCACCAACACATTGTACGTCCACATTTCCATTAGCGCGTAAGCAGGATTAGGTGTTGTGCTGGGAAGGCATGTCAGAGTCGATAAGATGACTTGGCTAGCATGTTTCTCAGGATTACACTGTGTGCATACTAGCCACAACCTTGGTACGCTAATTTGTTTTGCCACCGCATTACAGCGTGTGTAAATGCTTAATAATAGCATGGCTCCAATTACAAGCAACCTGCCAAAATGATGCCAAGGTGTCACGGATGATATATACTTTTTTATTTCCTGTCTACAAAGTGATTTCCGCTGTCAGAACACAAATTCTCGGGTGGTGGTGAAGTGATCAAATGGTCTATTCAGCACTAGGCTGTTAAAATTGGCCCGCGCCGCGATGGCCATCAGCGGGCAGATAAACACAATGATTAAGATGCTAACGATAGCCTAGCCGTCTGTTGCTAAGAGCCCTTGACCACGCTTGTTAAATCTCGAGCACGGTTGGGCCACCATGGGCGTCCTTAATCCTGCAACAGGTTAGGATGAAAGACTTGCTGTGTTGTGGCCTGACACTGTAGCCAAAAGAGTGATGGCCTCACTGTATGGATTGCTGCATCACTGTGATGTTGTAGCATGCTAAATGGAGGCACAAGGGTGCTGAGCTGACGAAAGGAGGCAAAGGAAGTCGATGCGCCATTAGACTTGCTAATTGTTATTGTATCCAGGCCTGAGTTATAACACGGCCGAAGAGCACAGGAAGATCACACCTTAAACAACGTGAATGTCTGTGTGTGTGTGTGTGTGTGTGTGTGTGTGTGTGTGTGTGTGTGTGTGTGTGTTTGTGACTGTGTGTGTGTCTCAAGCTAAGAGGGAGAAAAAAGCTTCTGGAAACAAGTGTTGGAAAGTACAGGGCCCATAAAACATATTCATCCTCTTTGGAAGCTTTCATGATTTAGTGTTTTACAACATCGAATCTGAGTAGATTTAATGACACTGATCTACTGACACTGATCGCCTAAGTGATGTGCAATGTAAATCAGTGTTAAAAGAAAAAAGAAGAGAGAAGTTAAAGTAGCTCCACCATTGAGAAGCTAGAAAATAATCTTTCAGACACAGGGGCTGATTTTCAGAACAAGTACTTTAACTGTTGCTACTTTAAGTACCTTTTAGCTGAGTTTTACTTGTAACGGTGTAGCGTGACTAGGTTTTCCTATGTAAAGGGTCTGAATACTTCTTCAACCAATCCAATACTAAGAGTCATTCACATGGATCACGGATATAGCTGATGCAAAATAAAAATAAAAACTTTTCTCTTCGCCCGCCCGCCCGCACACACACACACACACACACACACACACACGCACACACACACACACGCACACACACACACGCACACACACACACACACACACACACGCTAATCCATCTGAAAGACATGCAAACCCCTTGGTCCTGGCAAGATGGGCTACATAACCAAAGTGACATGCAGTAACACAGAGCCCGTCCATGTGCTAATTGCTTTCGTCGACTCGACTTGTCTGCTCATCGCTATAGCATCCAACGTGTCAGCGGTGGACCAATGGGGACTATAACGAGGCTTCTTAGGTGTCATTCTGTAAATGACGACACCGCATGACAACATGATTGGCCTCCGGGAAGCAGAGAGACAGAGAGAGACTATTAAGGGTGTGTATGTCTCACGAACAAGCGAAGCCAAGTAGGGAGAACATGTTGGCTAATAGGAGGACCTGCCTACCGAGGGAGGGGGAAAAGAGCTTTCAGAGAGAGAGACAGAGAGTTTGGAGGCAGACACATTATGGCGTCTCATGAAGAGAAACACTGTCAACTCCTCACTCACATGGGATTTAAATAGTCTGGTCTGCAAAAACAAAGTGTTTCAGGCGCGGTACATCCGAGGAGTATTTCACGATATCTAAGAGGGACTTGGGGGACTTAATTAGGAAATACGTTTGACCCAAAGAGGCTGTTCTTGACGTCAACCCCGTGGCGGCAATAATGCTTCAGTTGTTGCAATTTCTTCCAGAACTATAGTTTCTCTTTTCAGCACTCTAACGTGACAACTATATCCCATATACGAGGAATTTAAAGAGCCTTGTCCCAAATTGGTATTTTCTATGATAAACACATCTAAAAGACTCTCAGTCTCTCTCTCTCTCAGTCTCTATCTCTCTCTCTCTCTATTCGAGTCACGCAGCACTGCTTAGGGTGACGAGGTGATCGAGTGTGTGGCCGTGGCGTGCAGTGATGAATTTTTGACACTGACACTTTGAGTGCGAGGCGTCTCCAAGTGCAACCTGTCTGCACTCTGCCCTGATTATGAGCCAGTCACCTTGTCGAGGAACACACACACACACACACACACACACACACACACACACACACACACACACACACACACACACACACACACACACACACACACACACACACACACACACACACACACACACACACACACACACACACACACACACACACACACACACACACACACACACACACACACACACACACAAAGAGGGGCGAAATGTCAAAATGCGCACCGGGGGAATTGAAGTGGACAAAGTACAGCGCTTTGCCTCAATTTTGTTGATTACACCTCTTTCCTATATTCACTCCCCTAGCAGTGGGTCTCTGTGATGATATTTTGCCAGTGAACGGGGTGAGCCAGTCACCTGGAGAAGGACGAAGAGGAGGAGAGTGGGAGAAAGAGAGAGAAAGAGCGAGAGAGAGAGAGAGAGAGAGAGGCGGAGAATGAGAGAGAGAATGTATTTCACACGCCACTCAACCAGTCAGTCAGTGGAAAGTGTTTTTTTTTTTAATAAATATTAATTCATCACTCCACGTTAGGAAATGAAGCAGTGAGTGGGCAAGGCAGAGGGGGGGGGGAGAAAAATCCACACTCTCAGCAATATTATCATCATTACTAATAATGTGGGATAATTATAGCCGTATACCACACTCTACCCCTTCTACATCCCTGCAGCGCTTGCCTTGCTCCCACACACACCCTCCCTCCCTCCCACCCCCAGCTCATAGCAGTGCCGCCCTGAATTAATAAACGGAAAATTAAAATGCCGTCCTTCCATAGGCGACGTCAACAGCTCAGGAGTTTGCCAGGCCTCTCTTGCTCTCTGCTGCATAGGATTGGATGGATTTTGCCCTGTTCATTTCGGTGCCTGATTCATAATTAATGGAGGTTATAATTGCAAAGCGAGAGCATGAGAGAGAGAGAAAGAGGTAGAGGGAAGGAGATGGGAGCAATAATGAAAATTAAAACACATACACACACACACAGACACCACACACACACACGTGCTCAGTTGACATTTTACGCGGCTTTCATTTAGCCGTCCTCCTTTTCCTTATATCATTAACATTTGCACACACAGGCACATAAACAGGCGCACACACACCATACGGCTAATGGAATCCCTGTCCTCTGCCCCTCTGTTTGAAGGTCTCTCAAGCAGTGGGTGAGGAGATCAGCCGCCCAGTGCATATAGTCTCAACTTTGTTCTCAAACCGAAGTTAAACTCAAACTCCACAGGTCACTTCACTGTCTCGGGGGGGGGGGGGGGGGTCAGAGAACTTTGTAGGATTTTTTGAGGGTTTTTCTCAAGTTCTCGCAAATAACCACTTGTGAGAGGGATAAGCATATTTATTAGCTAATTATATAAATTGTCCAAGGTTGGCATGACGTTGGCTAAATGGTTCATTGTGAATCTACAGGATGTGATATATAAGCCAGGCCGAACCGCATTAACCTTCCAATGACAACAGATGTCCTTTCAAAGCCGTAAGTGGACTTATAATACACACACAGTAACTAAGACTGAACGGGTTTACTACGATCCATTAGCAGTTACCGTGGTTGAGTCCACAGGCAGACAAACAAATAAAATAATGTATAGAGAATATATGTAATATTATTAATACATATTGGCTGCTGAGCGTGGCCCCATTCATTCAAATACTTTATTGGCCTCCGTATGCCTGAAATGAACTAGGCTATACTATGTCTGACCATGTGATAAAGTACTTGATCCTATTCAAAAAGGTCCCACTGGGGTGAAAAGAATAGACCAAACGAATTGGAAATAACGTACAAACACACCTTTGGTTAGTCTCTCCTTGAAGTTAGAAACACTTTGTGTGAAGCATAATGAAACCCTTGCCTCTTTAAAGCTTATAGAGTGAGAGATGAAAGTGACTCAAGGCCTTTGGTGAGCGTTACATATCAGCATGTAACGACCGTAATCGTACTAGCAAAAGCCACCGCTTCAAGACAAGCTCGATAGAGGATTCTTTAATTATAACCGCCAGAGAAAGAGTCGTGAAATGATTAACCTTCTCGTTTAATGTTATGTAGCAATGAATGTAAATGTACACCGCACACTGGAACCCTGAGCCTTTATTGGAGTCTCATTTCTGAGGCTGACACACACTGAATAGAGTGTGTGTCTCACACTGTGTAAGAGTGACTCACTCTTATTATCGGCATTTATCAAATGCCACAGGAGATGGAAACACAACAATAAAGTAACCTTCATTTTCCTTGACTTCTCAAAGGGAGCTAGGCGAGCCACTGTAAGCTATTGAAGCTGAAGACGTGTAGGACTTTTACAGAGGATCTGAATGAGAGGGGATTCATTATTTATCAGAAAGCCTGAGAAGGGGGGAGAGATGGATGGATGTGATGGGAGGAATCGGAGAATGAAAGAAAGTAAGAAAGACAGAGTGAGAGAGTGAAGAGGGTGGACAATTGATATCGGTCATGTGAGGGTCAGCCGAACACGAGCGTGTCTCAGATTAGTTCACGTCACAGCCCTGTCTTTGTGATTAGAAGTCACAGCGGACTAATGAGCCAATGCTAGGGAAGAAATCGTAATGTGTGGAAGATACAGTGGCCAAGGCTATGAGCGATGACGTAGATTGAGTGCCTCTCTCTATGATCCCGAGACAAGGCAATTAGCAGGTACACCTAATTGGGTCAATCTTTCCTCTTTATTGCACCCACTCTTGGTATGGCTGACTGAACTTTGATTAGAAAAGCACTCGGAGGCATGTCTCTGCCCTTTTAAATAAAATTGGGACAGTCAAACTCTGAGCCATTAGATCCTCAAAGATTTCACAGCCTCAAGCTCTGTAAAGGGATACGGTGTAGCACACACAACATTTCGGTAGGGAGGTGGTTATGTTTATACTAGTGTATTTCCACTCCCTTACCTTTACCTGAGGAAGAGCATATGTCATATCAACATGAAATAAAAGAGGGAAAATGGTATTTTGTCTTTATTCAGCAGATATCATTTTACTAAAACACAAGGAGTTATTTTAAGACTACTTTTACCTCTACCGGAGGACCAGTACAGTAACCTGAGTACAGTTTTTTCACTAGTCTACGCTACGTTGATGGATGTCACCACAAAATTGGGACCTGGGACTCAATTCCCCTTTCCTCTATGAGCTGTAACTGTAATGAAATGAATCTTTCTACAAGCAATATAACCTGTTCAAAGCTTTCCCCCGCACCCCGCTATAGACGCCGCACACCCTGACGCAGAGGTATAATTCCAGGTTTATTGGAAAACGCATGACAAGAGAGGATGGACCGGATAGTAGAGGGGGAGAAAGAGAAAGCAATAATGCTTGTATTCAGATAGCTCTGTGGTAGCGGCCACACATTATACTAAAGCTACCTTTGAATGGTGACTTGACTAAAGCGTAAGCCAGTTTTACTTCAAGTCAAGTCATTTATTTCGCCCAGTATCACAAATCACAAATTTGCCTCGAGGGACTTTACAATCTGCACAGCATACCCCACCCTGTATCCCCTGGGCCCTCGTTTTGTGTAGGAAAAAAAAAAACCTTGAATAAATATCGAAGAAACCATAGATTCTGCTAGTCCTTGTCGCGCTGCCAATCTGTGCTCATTTCCCTACCTTACACTTTACTGCTCCTCATTGCGTTCGCTTTAAGTAATGAGCTGCAGACACAACGGTTGAGTGATTGATGGATGGATAGAGTGGCTAGTACACGCATCTGGAGAAGGGAGTGTCTGCTGAGCATTCATTCACTGTCAACAACAACTGAAGCGAGCCTAACATGAAAAAAAAAAAAAAAACCCATGCCCCATCTTAGGCCAGCGGAGAGACCGGAGAGCACCAGGCAGATGATATGATGATGACAGTCCTTTGTATTCCTTGACGAGTGTCTGAAGCGGTTATCTTTCCGTCATTCTAGACCTCTCTTTCCCCCCCACCCCCCCGGCCTTCTGCACAAATCGATCCTTCCACAAGGAGGCAATCAGGAGGGTTTTGATTGTTGTCCCTTTTCGCTTGCTTGACCCGTCCTTTCCTTTCTCGTCAACTCTTCCGACACTTGGCATACACTCTGCTGCTGTCCGACTCTCATTGCCATACCTCATCAAGCCCTTTCTCCTCTTTCCCTATTGCAATCCCTCCCACTAATAAGTCACTCCAATGTTCTCTCCTCTACGTTTTCCTCTCCACCCTTGATTTCTTTATCTCTTTGCGGTGTGGTCCCTCACGTCTTGCTGTCTGGCAACGCTCAAGGCCCATTGAGCGACATTGACTGACAGCACAGAGAAGATATCTTCTTGGAGTTGCTGTTTATTATATGCTTATCTGACTTTCTGGTGAGTTCTTTTCCCTCCCCCACGTACACACATGCAAGACAAACACTTCAGAGCAAGTAAAGTATCACTGTGATAGCAGTTTGGCGTGATGAACTGAATAAGTGTGTGTGCCTCTTTGTATTTGATAACTAAAACGGAAATAAGTCCAAACAAGTGGCTTATTGGCAAAATCCAGGAAACCTTAGCAGTTGAAACACAATTTTATTTTTGAAGAGCGTCAATGGAGCTCATAGTAATTCACACACAGCACTGTGCAGTGGTTGTTATTTTTTTTATCTACAGAGAGAAATAATACATTCACCCATTGCAAGTTTGTCTCAAGAAAAAAACGACTCTTGGTTTCACATTGACTTTTTTTTCAGTGTCTAACAGTTCAATATTACTATAGGTACATTACAATCCCGATACACTGTGGGAAAGTAGAATCAATACAGTAGCTTTTTCCCTCATACCAATCTTAAGCACATTTATCAGCAGTTAAACCATCTAGGCTTTGGTGTTAAGCAGTAAAGATGTGTTATGGTATTGTGCAGTAGCCAGCTCTCAGTTCTATTCTGGCTGCAGTGAAAAAGAGAACCTCCTCCCCCCCCCAAAAAAACACAAGCACAATAACAATCAAAGTCCTTTGAACATGATGGCAATGAAGTGCAGTCACAAGGGATATTGGATCTGGCAGCCACTGCATCAGGACATGGAGACCAGAGACACAGGATAAAATACTACACACTCTGCCTCCAGTGGGCACACACACACACACACACACACACACACACACACACACACACGCACACGCACACGCACACGCACACGCACACGCACACACACGCACACGCACACGCTTTTGATCCTGTGAGTGTGTCAATTTGTGCATTGTGATTGTAGTAGTAGCTGTCAAGAATGCCATGCAACTTACTGGGGAACTTATTCAACGTGCATGTAATTAGACAGATATTTGGAGCCAATGTCCATTTTGGCCAGAGAGATGTGGGTGGCTGAGGTTTAGAGGTTCTGAGGGGCTAATGAGTGATTTCAATTCTATAAAATGGGCAGAGGGTCAGTGCATGAAAGGGGAAGATGCAAGCGTTACATTGAAATATAACATAAATACCATGTGCTGAAGTGATGATCTCACTTTGTATTACTACTGTAGTGGCTTGTGCGTGTCATTTTGCAAAAGTGGCCATTCTGCTAAGTTGTGTGTGTGTGTGTGTGTGTGTGTGTGTGTGTGTGTGTGTGTGTGTGTGTGTGTGTGTGTGTGTGTGTGTTGCATAAGCAAATTGAAATGTGCACTGGTCTGTTGTCCTCCAAGTGCTTGGCTCTCTTCCACCCGGCCATGCTGTCAGTCACAGTAATGGGAATGGAAGGCTGGGGCTAAACCGCTGCTAATTGGAGATGACTAGGGAAACCTTAGCAATGTCCTCGCTAACCGTTAATGCAAACCAATGGAGAGAAAAACCCCTGGCCCTGTTTGACTGATGCTAACTGCTTATTAAAAATAATGAGGGAGAAAACCCTGGCAATGCTATGACCAAAATAGTAAAGATTTTACGATTGTCATGGCTCATGTTAACCATTCACTTTAAACAGAGAAATTGTGTCACAATGATTGGAAAGATATCAGAAGGACTGTCCTCAATAGTAGCCTGCAATGACACCAATCAGCATGATAATAATCATAATACAACATGTTATTGATCCTCTCAGGAAATCTATTCACTCTTGCCATTTTCAACAGGAGTTCATAGGTCAGGGTCAGCTCTAAAACATTAACTTCTTCAATCAATTTGTTAACAGGAGTTTTAAGAGAAAAATAATCCAAGATTTGACGCAGAGCGGTGACAAGGTGGTTATTTTGGGCGTCCATGTTTAAGGAGATAAAAGTTCCCTTAACTTTTTTAATTAGACAATGTTAGGTGACTGGCAGCTAAAGTACTAATAAAGGTCTAGGATAAATGTAACATGTTTTGTTCTCTGGTAAAAGATACATGGCAGTGTAGATTATAACAAACACTTACGTACTGTGACTTTTACTGCATCCCATTTTCTTTTAAAGATAAGTTTTGGCATTTTTATGCTTTATTGATAGTGTAGAGACAGAGTTGAAATGGGGCAGAGAGGGGAGTGACATGCAGAGTACGACCGCGGGCTGGAATCGAACCCGGGTCCGCTGCTGGCCGAGGCCCATAGGGGGGGGACGCCCTATCAACTGAGCTAAGGGCGCCTCTGCGTCCGCTTTTCAAAAGAGTCTGAAATGATTTTTTTATCTTATTAGATAAGAGAAGCGAATATAATTGTTGTTTTTGTTTTATTTTATTTTATTTTTTTATTTTATTTTTTTTATTTAATAAATATTTTGATTTTTAATTTTTTTAAGGAAAGGGGTAGGATTAAATAAGTGTATACTTCTTCCTGCTCCTTTTCAGGCATATTTATTGTATTTCCATGCTTTTCATTTTGTTTTGTATGTGGATGTCTGAAATAAACTAAATCAAATCAAATCAAATCAAAATTTCACAGCCAACAGCAAGCAAACAACTTTCACCAGACAAAACAAAGATTAACTCAATGTCTGATTCTGGGTCAAATCTGGAAGAAATTGGCAACTGTGATGTTCTCATTTGCAAAGATGAAGCCTTTTGATTTGTAGGACAGCTCTGATTTCTGAGTGGCTTTTTATCCCAGACTCATGGGCATAATTAGTATTTACAGACATCCTTTCTACCAATTTGGTTGGGAAAAACAAGATTTCTGAAAAAACAAAGTTGAAATAATCTAATTAATAGTTTGGTATTTTGGGAAATAAACTTATTTGCTTTCTTTTAAAGCATGAAGACACAACAGAGGCAGACAAAAAGCCAGTCTTGCTCTGTCTAAAACATCATCCTACATCGCACTGCCAAAGCTCAAAACATGAAATATTTAGTTTCTGTACAAAAAACTAAATGTCAAAATGACAGCTTATGGTTTTAGACAAGACTATTTCTTTGCCATGACACCATCTCCCCCTCCCCTCAAGCTTTATTTTCACTAGACAGACATTATTCTACCACCATACAACTGAGATAATTACATTGATTACTGGTGTGAAAATAAGGAATTTAAAAGAAAAGTCAATGAGTCACTAATCTGTACGAATCATAGGTTTATACTACATTACAGTATGTTTCTCTACTGCTGTTTGCACAAGAGGCTCAGTGAAAGATTAAACATTTCCATAGGGAATACGTTGTAAATTGAAATTGAATGAAGCTCAAAATTCCACAGAAAAGCCGTTCTCTGTATCGGATATAATTTGATTTGGAGCTATGCAGACTGAAACATTTATATTTATTTGTTTAACAAGGTTTTATATCTTCCTTTCATTCATTTCTAAAAGGCTAAGCCCTTAAAGTAACCATGTGTGAACACTTACAGGGTAAATCAATTGGGAATATACAGAACCGTTCAAAGGTTTGGAATTTGCTGTTTTATTGAAGTCTTTCTTCTTTCCTTCAATAATGGTATTATTGTAACATTGACAAAACTGTATAATTCAGACACCTAACATATTATTTATATTTGAAAAAGTTGTCCATGAAGAGGTTTAATTAAATGATAAAAACTCTAATTTTGCCGATGTCCTCCCAACAGTGTTGCATGACAGTGGATGATACAGTCGTCCTTAATACCCATAGACAATCAACTTGCTTCCCTCGATCAAGGTTAGCTGGATAGGTTTGAACTGTGATTCGTCATATTATGTTCAGCTGATATTCCCTGATCCAGTTCCATCAGTGCTAACCCTAGACCCACCTACTGTTTCTATTTTGAAGTTTGAAGAAAAGCTTTGGTGAAGCAGGAATCCGTTCTTATTTGAAAGTGCAACTGTTTTTCAGAGGTACTTTGTGTCTCTGCCATTGCAATTGTCAGTCTGGTTGAAGCATTTTACAGTATTTAGTTTTTATGTACAAAACCTAACTTTTTTCTACAACCTAAAGCATGAAATACTCTTTCATCTGACTGTAACTCATCAAGCATTTGTGGAAGGTGATTCCAAACTTTTAAACGGTAGTGTATTTCTGATGGGATTTAGTGGAATCTGAATATGAGTGGTTTGAAGTTCAGAAGAGCTAGATAAGGAGAAAGATAGATTGGTTAGTTTAATTTAAATACTATATGAGTGGTTTGAAGTTTGGAGGACCTCAATATGGAGTGAGATGGATTAGAGATTGTGTCAAAGATGAATGGAACTGAAGGATTGCTTCTAACGCAAACAGAATGAAGATCAACGATTACGAAAGGTCGAGAACGAACCGATCGTTTCATTAAGAAAAGTACAAAAGCTCTCATTATGCACAAATGTGTGTGTGCTTGTGTGCTGTCATGTGTGTTTTTTTTTTTGGGCATTCTCAAGCTTTTTTATTAGATAGTACAGAGTTGAAATGGGGAGACAGAGAGAGAGGGGGGATGACATGCAGTAAAGGTCTTTTTGCATGTCAAGAAATATGTTCTAAATATGTTGATATTGTTCTTTTACATTGTGAAGGGAACCTCTTGAAAACAAGATGGGATCATCTCAAGAGTGCAAGAGGAGAGAGTATAGGAGACGGACAAAATGATTGACAGGGACACTGAGGGGACAGCTATAAGGGTTTGAGACATATGCATAGCAACTACAGAGGACAGGAAGATCCAGTTGATGGATGGGAGGGCCCACACAAGGTTACAATTGTGTGTGTGTGTGTGGGGGGGGGGGGAGATGGCAACCGCATAGAAGAAATAGAAGACAACGAGAATGGTGAAGAGGGCAGGGTTGCGATTGCAGCCAGAGAGTAAAGAGTGGATCATTAATGAGTGAATGTTGAGGGGCACGGGAGGAGAGTAGGAGAAGGTGTATTCACTTGGACAGGCTGTCATAACGGGTGCTGAGCGCTCGCCGTGATGCTCTGAACTGGCCTGACCCAGGTCGCTGAGGACGGAAGTGTGTGTGTGTGTGTGTGTGTGGGGGGGGGGGGGGGGGTATTGGAGATGAATGGAGGGAGGGAAGAAGAGATGAAGATAGATGGATAGAGAAGAGGGAAAGGTGGGGATGGCCTGACTTTGAACATCTCTGACCTGCCTGGCCCATATAGGCCACCACAGAGAAGAGGGGAAGATGGTGGAAGAAGTGGGGTGTGCTTGCATGAACTGATCTTACTTACCTTGTGAGCAGGGAGGGACACAGAGAGTTTTTTTTAAAATGTCTGTTTGCCGTGCTTGGAATATTCGTCCTTAAGAGTTGGTTAGTTTAGAACGTTATGTTGAAATTCTACATTTCGAATAGTTAATGTTGATATATTGAAATGTCTAAAAAATAGGAAAGCTAATCATTCCTCAGTATTGGTTTGCCTTTGCATCATAGAAATCAAAGAAGCAACTTTAGAGTTATAGTTGTTTTTAGATTTTAGAATGAATGGTTTCCTGATGGTTTAATACCGTTTCTATATTTAAAAATATATCATATAGCACTGTTTAAAATGTGTTGCAAACACAGCTTCATTCAAATTTAGACACCAATATGGTCATATTCTGAAAATAAGCATGACATGTAGTTAGCACTATTATCATTTAAGAGCTGCAAAACACTAGTTGTTGTTAAACTATAGCATCAATTGTTCAAATACTGTAACTTTTAGTTTCAAAGAAACTGAAGGAATTTAGAAATTGTGTTTCACCATTCACCATAGAAATATAATAATTCTATTTTTAACTTGCCATGAACAAGTTACAACAGTGTTACTGCCATCCTTTCACCAGATACAATCACAGTGGTAGTCCTGAAATTCAACTTGGACCAAGTTAACTTCTCAAACGGTTTACATTTGTTTTAAGTTTTGCAGTGAAACAGCCCATCGCTGCGCTAGCTGAGAGAAGAATGACTCGATGTTAAAAGGAAATTAGAGGACCATGGTGGGCTATGCTTGTTGGATATTTAAACATTAATTTGGCATTCATGGGGCCTGACAAACAACAGTAACTCCTTTAGTAGTCTAGAAGCACATGACAAAAATGTCCTCTTTCCGCAGACAAACAACAAAGGAGGATTTTTACTTATTTAACATCAAAGAGAAAGACGAGGGACGGACGGACGGGGACACTGGCAGTGAAACGACAGAAAAACGGATATAGCTAGGACGGATGAAGAAGATTAAGGAAGAGTCGTTGAACGATTGAAGGCTGTGAAGGACTTAAAAAAGACAGGAGGAGGACGGAGAGAGAGAGAGAGTGGGAGGATGAAAAGGGAGGGGGTGGAGCCGACTGGAGCCTGGAATTGAAGGAAATCCTGGTGGAACTCTGTGCAGTCCTGCAGTTCATCACAGCGGGGAGAAGCAAGACACAGCCTTTTCTTCACTATTCTCCCTCACACACATACGCACAAACACATTAATTATGCCCAGAGATCTGCCACAAGGGCAATACTGAGTAAGTGTGTGAATGGAGAGCGGTACATAATCACAGTCTTAGCTCGCAGCCCCCCACAGCTCTATCGCTCTTCCCCTTGGAGAGGTACAGTAAAGAGCTGAGGGGGACCGCCGAGAACCCCCTGCTTTGAAAATCAGTTTGGGAGTCAAGATGTTCTTAGCACAGCATGAATGTAAATGCATACATGCACAAACGACCGACCGACCCACACAGTATATGAATAATGACGGAGGTGTAGGGGGCTCCTTGGAGTATTTCACATCCGCTATATTCATGCCTTGCATTATCCATGGTATATCTAATGCATTATTGAACAGTGTGTGGAGTGTAACGTAGTGTAAGGAAGCAAATTGTGCCGCACATGGCACCCGCATGGTTTCTGTCAATTTAGTTTTGAATGTTGTGTGTGTGTGTGTGTGTGTGTGTGTGTGTGTGTGTGTGTGTGTGTGTGTGTGTGTGTGTGTGTGTGTGTGTGTGTGTGTGTGTGTGTGTACAAGTAAAACCTTCCATATGTGCAGACTTGCATATATTGACGGTAAATGCCCTCTCTCCAATTAGCTGTCTAAAACACATCTTTCCAACTCCAAAGGTAGCAGTGTGCTGAGGATCTGCTGACATCTACAAACCTGCGAGTGAGCCTAAAGACCAGGGAATAAACAAATCCCCTCATCTTACTCCCATAACGGGCTGCCCGCAATGTTAGCGCTCTCACATTGAGGACGGGAGGTAAGAACACTGCCAAGTTGTCAGCCCAGGTGCCAATGGCAATTAGCTTTTTTCCATCACTCACATCTGCTCATAGCCAGCCTCGCAGCCAGCTCATTTCCACAAAAGTCACCCAGAAATCTAATGGTAACATGTGTAAAGAAGCACCCGCTCAAAAGAATCCAACAAATAGTCCCGATACTTCTTTCATACACGAGATCTCTCCTTGTGGATTATACGTGCACGTGCAGAAGACTGACTATTACATTCGTCCAATTTCCCAGCAGATATTAATGTTCTTTTCCTTGATTCTTCCACTTGACAATCGGCAAATGAATGAGCACATTTGTCGTTTTATCTGATTAAAAAGCAGCACAAGCCAGCAGGGAGACCGCGAGGGAGGTCAGGCGGACTGAAGTACTTGTAGGTAAAAGCTTTGAGATGTTGTTGTGAGGGGACAATAAATAGAAGACATGCTTTTTGAGCATCAGCTGCAATTACAGAAATTTCCGTCCGACAATATTACTGCAAACATAATTATACTCTCAGCCTCGACCGCAAATGATAGCAATCTATTCTCCTGCATTATAACAAGAGAGAAGGGGCTCCTGAAAGAGGGCACAGGAGAGAGCCGACCAACTGTTTGTTTGGCGGATATCAAAGACGGCAAAACGGTCGAGAACATGTAACAGAAACACTAGTGGTCGTGATTCAGTCCCAGCGTCGTGCTCTATTGAAGTTCTTCAGAACATACTTGACTTTAAGAAAGACCAGAGAGCAAATGAATCTCTTCCCACTTTGGGGGTGCTGCTCCGAGACCAAATATTTTGACAAACCAGTCCTTTTAATCAGTCAAACTCCCACTGCCGTGCCTTTGCTGGATGGCGTAGGAGTCACTGAAGCATACATCACAGAGTCTTCTTGAGGGTAAGACCCCCAGGGTGCTGTAGCGCTAATGCTTCAGACAGCCATGTGTATATGGATGGTCACATAGCTGCAGGCTTTAATATATTACTGACAATTTTTCCTTTTGTGTCTCGGTGGATGGCTGTGAATAACCACAATGTGTATATGGAAGCTGGTTAACATACACAGGGCTCACATTTTGTATCAATATGACAACGAAAATGCAGTACTTTCACACGTTAGTCCTGAGGGTCCCAAGTTTCTGTCAGGCTTTGACTCAGTATACGTTACACTCTTCTCCCTTTAGTAACTGTTTCTAAAATTGGCATTACCAACCAAATTTCAAATGGAACGCAAGCATCCCAATTATTTGCCAACGTTTAACCTGTAGCCACACAAAGTAATGTAGTACTGTAGTAATGTGGACGCAGCCCATCCTTTTGGAAGCATTGCTAGATGACTACAGCAGTCGTTAAGCTAGTTGGCATGGCACTGCTTACATTTTAGCTTACGTTAAAGGAGATTTAAGTGTATCCTTTTATATTGGGTTTTCGGAGAGGCTAAAAAAAGGCATCTTCCTCGCTACTTTTGAGATAAGTCTTTGAGCACCATGCCTGCCATTCTAGCACATCAATCCAAAGCTTAACACGTCTGCTCTACCATGGCTTCTGAGCTACGATTAGACTGAAGTTGATTGGGGATGGGGTTTAGAGAAGAGTCAATTGGTTGTTGCAAGTGTTTGGGTTGGTACTGTACCTTACTTTGGGAATCCACAAGTCACAGACACCCTCAAAATACAGACTAAGTGGCTTCATAACTGTGTTCATTGCTGATTCACTGGTCAGCTGTTGGGGACAGACTGTCGTATGTACAGCACAAACATTGACATAGGGCAAGCGGAAGGCCACAAGAGATATCATAAGATGCCAGTGAGGGATACACACGCCAATGTGCAAACGCATGTACAAACACACACATTCCTTCATTCCCTTCGTCAAGTTCAGGGTTACTTTCAAAACCAATTCCGTCTGCTTCATACAAATGAAAGCTTGTTAAAAATGTTGTATTGAAGTCACGTTCCACAGATTGCTGTAATTGCACGGCCACAGGGTTTTGTGCAACCGTTTAAAGCAGAGTTATCCATTTGGTGCGCTTTCAAAATGTCGTTAAGTTACACAAGTGTTTTTCGGGGGAAATATCCTCACGGAAAAATGGCCCCTTTTGACACGGGACCTCAGGCTTGTTGTGGGCGCCACATTCCGTCGGCTTCATTCAAAGCTCAACAGATTCCAGGGCTCTTTTCCAAAAATTTTAATAAAATGTACTACTTTCAGTGTGTCTTTGCGAAACATTTTCGAATGGAAAAGAAAGATACTCAGCCTTTCCCTTTAGGTGAGTGAACTTGGTTCATTTAGGCAATCTGATTGGCAAAGAGCAGCTTCCCTAGCATAGGCTGCTTAATTAGCTAATTAGCTTCAGTACCTCCTAATGAGATGCCTTGCACTGCTACCTCCTTGATCAGAGGAGCTGGAGAAGAACAGGTGGACGCGAACACACACACATACACACTACCCCCCCCCCCACACACACACACCTTGTACGTATTCACATTCCATATCCTAAGCACTACATAAACCAACACAACTTTTAATACATCGAGCTAGGGAATATTTGCAAATGAATTTTCAAGCACCTTTGAAAAAAGTGTGGAAGGTTTTTTTCAATTAACGGGTCCAGGTGTTGCGACAGATTGAAAGTGAGTGTGTAGATGTGTATGTAGGTATTCAAGGCCGTAGTTATGATATATAATATTAATATGAAATCATTCAAAGCTCCTAAATGAACAGCCTGGCTTATGTTAAATGAAGTGGAGCTCATTTGCATGCACGCATACCTCTGAAGAGAGAAGAAAATAGAGAATGTGTTAACCTACCGACTGCAATCGACAGTCTTTCAATATGTGTGTGGGGCTAATGACTTCATAGCTTGGCATCTGTGTTGAGGAACCCAAGTGGAAGAAATAAGAGGGGGGAATTGCTCGGAAAGTGGCCAGGCCGAGAGATGTCTTGGCTGGGGAAAGGTAGAGGCAGGAACTGTGTCTCTCTAGCTGGCTCTGGATGTGAGCAGAGACGGAGGGGTGGAGCAGCAGAGGAGAGCAGGTGTAGCCCTCGGCTCTCACACTGCTAGCAGCATCTGCTACGGGGCCTGTGAATTACTAGAGCCAGCCTGCGTATGGCATGTGTGTGTGTGTTTGTGTGTGAGTGGAACAGCACGCATTGGTGAACTAACTCTCTCTCTCTCCCCCCCTTGGTCCTCTGCTGTCTCATTTTATTATATGTGTGTGCATTGCTCCTGTGTGTGTGAATGTGTGTGTGCTCATGTCAGGTGTCGTATCGCCTCTGACATTTGCACGCTTTTCCGTCCTGTCAATCACAGGTGCCCTGGCCCGACCGTGTGGTCGACAGCAGGCAGTCTGTCCTTGACCCCGCAATGCAAATGACTTCTATTACCATTCATATTGCCCTGTTTGTGCGTCTGCGTGCGCGCGTGTCTCAGTGTGTGTTTAGGCTACAAAAAGAGGGTGAACATCTGACATGAGTAATGAAGCAAACACACATAGACAGACAGACAGACAGACAGACAGGCGCGCGCACACACACACACACACACACACACACACACACACACACACACACACACACACACACACACACACACACACACACACACACACACACACACACACACACACACACACACACACACACACACACACACACACACACACACACACACACACACACACACACACACACACACACACACACACACACACACACACACACACACTCTCTCTCCTGGCCCCAGGTGCTGTGTTAGCCATGCTTGATGGGTTAATGCAGTGGTGATGGCAAGGTGGAAATGTGGAAGAGTGAGAGCCAGTGGAGAGATCCACAGGGGTAGAAAAAGGGTAGATTGGGTCCAACGGTGCCCCAGGAGGATCCGGTGTTGTTTGTGGAACCAAAGCAGGCCCTGGCACCGAGCAACACAGGCTGGAGTTATGGGCTGAGGACGGGGAAGGCAGCGAGGGCAACAATGAGGAAATGATGCGAACATAAGCAGGGGTACTTTGTGCACCGGGGCGGAAGCACACAATGCTCAGACAAGAAGCTCCCAGCCTTTTTAAAAAACAAATATTGTCACGACCCCTGTCCGGGGTGCTGAATCTGGGGCATTCCCCCCAGAAACCTTGGTCCATTGGTCAGACATCCCGCCGGTGGCAAAGAGATTGTTTGACGGATTAGCTTACATGTTTTGCATCACCTGCCAACATTTGTTTCCACTAAAAGTAAAACAAATAAGTACGTATCCTATTTGAAGCTGCAACATTTGAAGCCTGGAGGATCGTGAATCACAAACATTATCTAAATGAACTTATCTAGTATAGGGCAATTTGACGAACTACTCGTTAAAATGTTTTTTTTCTTTTTTCTTCATGCATTTACGTTCCAGTTTGCTTTAGAAAATACTTAAAACATAGGCAATCAAAGAAGAGCTGCACTAGCTGTAGCTCCTCTGTACCGATTTGCATTTCACACAACACAAGTGTCACACTGGTTTTCAACAGCTGTTTAAATCTTCTCCAAACAACTGAAGTCAGCCATCCAATAAAATACAAAATCCCATGCATAATACTGTACACAACAAAATTCTGTCAAAGAATATCAATCACATGGCATACTTTGACTGAAAACTGTGGCAACAGTTTACAGTATTAGTAAGATGAATATATGGCAACGTATTGGCCAAGAGCAAACTATTCACTTTAGAGGGCTTTTTAACAGTTTCTCACCTTACAATCCGCTTTCTTACAATATAAATTGATTTTACTATTGCTACAAATGAACCCTTATCTTCAATAGAAAGTTCTAAGAAAATGTTATCGCTGCAAGGATTTTCTTTTTAGTTTTACCACTCAGACCAGCTAAGTGAGCATGGCCCTAGGTTTTTATGCCTCCTGCACTTAAGACACTAATGCTTTTAGTGCCACACATTAAGAAATCAACTGTGGCAGAGACAAAAAAAACACTGACAGCCACCTCAGCAGACTAGGATGTAATGAAGCAACTCAACGGGGTAAAATTCGAAGGCAGATTTTTCTTTTGTAAAGTTTGCACATAACCGAGAGGTTGCACATCCACTTCAAAACTGTTCTCTCGGGGCGCTATAGCGAGCGAGCATGGAGCAGGCAGCAAAATGACATGCTCTGTTGAAACTTGGATTTAAAAGTTTTATTTGGCACACTACTGTTATGAGTTTATTGTTCTCTTTATTCTCGTTATAATTGTATATATCTAATTGTATCTGCATTGCATTCTGTATAACTTTTAAAAATACCAATAAAGACACCTTGAAAAAAATAATAATAATCACTCAGGGTTATTAGGATTTTTTGGGGGAAAATTTGGGAAATCCCTGAAGAAAGCTGACATGAGAGAATTTTACAGGAGGGTTAAAGCAAAGACTATACAGCAAATGTTTAAATGTTCAACTCCTCTTAGAAAAGATACTGTTATTGTACTTCTGATTGACACCTATACTGTAAGTGTGTTTAGTGGTGGTCATGTCTTTCAGGACCTGAAGAGCTGGATGTGTTCGCGTTGGAAGCAAACAATGCACAATGTATGATCGAGTATCCACACACACACACACACACACACACACACACACACACACACACACACACACACACACACACACACACACACACACACACACACACACACACACACACACACACACACACACACACACACACACACACACACACACACACACACACAGCAGGGGAAAATCAAACACACAGCACCGTAGCATCCTGATAACACATTTTGTTGGCTGCACGCAAGAGTTTAAGTCCACAGAACACAAACATCACATCGCGTCACGGCCAATTCCAGCGCCAAATGCTTTTCTTTGCCGCACATGTATTTACACGCGCTAACTGCCTGTCCTTATGAGTGTCAATCTGAATGCAAAGACGCATTGGGTTTGCTATTTTGGCTCCCCAAACAATTCTTCCCCCATGGGAGAGCGGAGAGAGTCTCCCAGTTAGCCCCATAGCGCTGTGCACATGATTCAAACGGCTGTCATCCCTACAGTAATGATGATCCATCCCCGGCTATTACCAGCCCATGGTTCCTCACTTACAAAGCTGATTGTTTGACATATGCAACATACATCAGCATAATCCACCCCATAACTCAGGGTTTTTTTTTTTTTTTTTTGAAAAGTGCCCGCAGCTAAACTGTGTTTGTGTTTGAGTGGGTTGGGCGCGGAGGGAGGGAGGGAAGGAGGGAGGGAAGGAGGGAGGAAGTGGAGAAGATTAAATGAAAGAGAACATGAGCAGGGAACAAAACATGGGAGAGAGAGGAGACGAGAGGAACGAACAAAGGGAGAGGTATTTAGAGTTGTGTGGAAAAGGCAAACCACGGATAGGTATAAAAGACACAGAGTTACAGCAAGTGAACCAAACTTGTACACCTGCCGAGTAATAAATCATGTCATGCAAATAATTGATTATTAATAAATACACAGTTTAAAATGGTTACAAACTGCTAACAGTAATTGTAATACAGTGCATAATCTTTAAACCTGAGTACAATTAATCATTTAGTAAGGTATAAATGGTAAATAAGTGGTATTCTACATTTTAGAATCACTGTGTAGTTATAGCTGTTACGGATGTAACGTAAGGTGTTAGTAGACCAATATTGATTGAAGTGTCCCCCCCCCCTAAATTGAAATACTATTGAGAGCCTGTTAATATTTATTTATTTATCTGTACAAAACCACTGTATGAGTTTCTGGCACGAGCATTCTGCATACAATCACCTTATTATCAAATTAGATAACAACAATTAGCTGAGATAACTTCTGCAGCAAAAAAATTCTAAGTTCAGTTTATTAGCTCAATTTGTAACATTTAAACAAGACTGCTCAGTCTGAGTGAATCTCAAGACAGAGAAACAAGAGCAAATGATTCACTAAGGTTTGCATTTCATTCAAAACATTTTTAAACTGTAAACATAGTTAAGGTGGTGTTTTTTATTATTATAGGCCAATAGGCCTTCTGTGATGAAATAACCAATAATTCATTAATGTTATTATTAGTCTACTTGCTTGATTTCTTTTTAAATAGCCTACAGAGACACTTGGATACACAAGTGGACATTTATTTACTGCAAATCGCGGCCTTTCGCGCGGATATGACCATACACAAGCACACATCACGCTTGCTAGCACTAAAAAAAATAATAAAATAAAAAAATATGTATTTTTTTTTGGTCAGTTGTAAATCAAGGCAGCCCGCGCCCCCCCTGACAACTCACGGCGCCCCCCCATTTGAGAAGCACTGTGTTAGACAATGCGTAAGCCATGATATTTACTGTGATGTTTTTCAAGTAAACATTTTAAGACGAAGGAATAATGCCTGTTTCTGCACGCTTTGCAAACACTGTTTGCGCCTGGCTGTACTGCTCCCATTACACACACACACACACACACACACACACACACACACACACACACACACACACACACACACACACACACACACACACACACACACACACACACACACACACACACACACACACACACACACACACACACACACACACACACACACACACACACACACACACACGTGTGACTTGTGTGGCTGGCGACTGACTGAGTGGGCCTATAATGAACAGAAGGCCTATCTAGTGGAAGTCACTCACCCAGGGAGTAACAGGTGCCAAGAGAAACAACCTCACTGTGACTGTCATGGACACAGAGGAACTGATAGTGGACTGTGGGAGAAGAGGCAGAAGACAGAATACAGTGCCTCAGCGCTACAAGGCGTTTAATGGCTCGTTTCCACTGAGCAGCACGGTTCGGTTTGGCACGGCACACTTCGGCAGGGTATGGTAATCCTAGATCTGGCTTGTGTTTCCACTGCCGACAGTACCCTTACCCTTATAGCCGTGGTCAGTATATACAGTCTATGGGTCAGAGCCGTGGAAGGGTGCTGGCCACGGCAGCTCCATAGCCTAACTATCATGACTTTGCAGCAGCGGATCACAGTGTAGCCTGCTTATTCATTCAATTAAGAGAAAAACCGCCACACAATAAACAAAGATACATTGTTCTCTTAATACAAGACTCTTCACTGGTTTATCTCTACCTCGGAAATAATCATTCTGTCGACCAATCAACAGACAGCAGTGTTTAACTCCACTATTTTGGGACCCTTTGGGACGGCTTGGTACCACAACGAAAGGGTGACAAAAATAGGTCAGTCACGGTTCGCTTATTTTGGTACCAAATCCAACTTTTGACAGTGGAAATGCAAATAAATGCGTGCCAAACCAAACCGCGCCGCTCAGGGCTGAGAGGATCATGAATGGCTTCAATCACCCCCGTCGACAGACTGACAGACCGCCTCAGGGCAGAAACAGACACCATGAGGAGGACTCTCTCCCTGCAGGCCATTCGGGACCCGGGCTGTGTCACTTCACACACACACACTTTCAATATATTAATCATCCACTTGCCATAGATCACTGCTGTCATACTGATGTCACCCCCAATATTGCATATATTATTACACACTGGTTATATTGTTTCATTTCCTGGAAACTCATAACGCTACTTTGATTTATTCCCAATATCACAAAAAGATATGTTTCAAAAATGTCATGATTTATTTAAAAAAAATACAGTTTCTTGCTCCAATAGACTTGTTTCTGAGTCTCCAAAAAATCAGAGAACCAGGTTGAAAAGTACCAGAATTTGACTTGACTATTCCACTGTTACATGTTCCTATGCAGCTGGGCAGTGACCTAAGTAATGCAATAAACATGGTCAACTACTTGGAACTTGCGTGTGTGTGTGTACCCAACTACTGTGGCTATGGGTGACGGACATAACATTGTCGAGGATGTATGCCTTGTTGGACTGCCAGCCTTTGGTTTAAATAGTATTCTCTGTTGTTCAATAAACCTTGATCGTAATTTTTTTAATCTTCAATCATTACTAGTGGGAATAGATTCATAGTAATGAGCACAATACTGCGTTAGAGTATATATAGGCTACATACAGTAGCTGTTTTACACACGCTCCTTAACATGTGCATTTAATGTAAGAGAGAGGAGAGGAGAGTGGGAAAAGGAGATAATATATAGAAGAAAGCATGTCGGATGAGAGAGTTTCAAGGCCACGGACAAACAGAGGAGAACCAATGTCTGGGGAGCGATGAGAGAAAAGCTGTGAGAGCCCTGTCTGCAACTGTGTTAATGTGTGTGTGTGTGTGAGTGTGTGTGTGGGTGGGTGTGTCAGCATGAGCGGGGCGTCGGTGTGTCTCACCTGCCCATGGGAATGTGTGTCAGTGTGTGTGTGTGTGTGTGTGTGTGTGTGTGTGTGTGTGTGTGTGTGTGTAGTGCGGGCCAGCTGAGGTGCTGTTAATCCCCACTCCAGTAATGGTACACCAGCATGCCCTCTTTCTCAAAGTCACACTCTATACCACCCATCTTACACCAAACACACACACTTAAGACACCACAGTCCCCCTTTCTCTCCCCGCACACAGTCAAGAGGACTCCGCTCATCAATTCTGCTGGAGGTTGCTATGGAGACTGAGAAAAGTGTGTGTGTGTGTGTGTGTGTGTGTGTTTGGGAGAGGTGTTCAACCTGTGTGTGTGTGTGTGTTTATGAGAGGTGTTCAACCTGTGTGTGTGTGTGTGTGTGTGTGTGTGTGTGTCTTAATATCGTCTCTCTGGTCCTGTCAGGTCACCTTTCACGCCTCTGTCTGGTCATGAAAAAGCGCACACACACACACACACACACACACACACACACACACACACACACACACACACACACACACACACACACACACACACACACACACACACACACACACACACACACACACACACACACACACACACACACACACACACACACACACACACACACACACACACACACACACACAAACGCATACTGAGGACCCCCCGGCCCAAGTGCTGAGCAGCCATTTCTTTCCTTCACACTCCCTGAATACCAAATAAGGAGTTTTACAAAGTAACAGTGTGTGAGTGAGTGAGTGAGTGAGTGAGTGAGTGAGTGTGTGTGAGGCAGAACTATTGTAAGGTGGATTCATCCTGAGCACAAAACATTCAAGCCTGTGTTTGTTTGTTTGTGTGTGTGTGCGTATATATACAGTATATATTCGGCCAATGCCCTGAATAGATACAATGCATAAGTTGCCCTATTCGCCGTTTGCATTTGCACAGACAGCGGTACAGAGCACACATAATCGTGCTCTAGAATGAACGTCTGCTGTGGTGCACACACTCCATAGCGGCGCTGCAGATTTTATTTTTAGCATCACAGGCAAATGCACCCAACCCACCCCTCACCTCCCCCCCCCCTCCCATCCTACTCTCTGCCATCCCTCTCCCACTGTCACTTCTGTCTCATCTCTCAAAATCTCTCTCTCTCACACACACACACACACACACCTGCACACGCACACCTACACCACACACACACACACACACACACAGGGGGTAATGTTGCGTACAGTGTCGACATCAGTGTTGCAGCACAAAAACTACAAAAAGAAAGCTTTGTAGTAGGTCTGAATGAACACATTGTCTCACTTTCAATTATCTCCCCTTGCACGACTCTTGGCTTTGGGGCTATAAAAAGCTCATTGGGTGCGGAGCTGACGTATGTACTGTAAGCAATATCTGTCGCCAAGGCAGCCCAGGCAAGGTCAAGTACTCAATGGCCCCCGCCGAAACATTACATTACTCCAACCATGTCCGCAGAATTCCCCACAGAGAAACCTGGCTGGAGGACATGTCTGCTGCTAGACAAAAACGTGCCCCTGTCTGTGAAAAGGAAAAGGTGAACTTCCATACTAGCAAAAAAAAATGCACTGAGTCAAGTGTGTTCTGCAATGTCAATGATTCTAGGGGGTGAGCGTTTGCGTATAGTAGAGCTGTTGGCCGGTTTGGATAAAGGTGTCAAGTGGAGACGGGGGGGAGGCGAAAGATCACGTCTCTCAATCAGCCAGGTGAGGAAGAAAAGAAAGAACTGAAAAGGTTGATTTGCCTGTCTCTTCACTGACCTCTGTAACTGACATGCCTGTCTTTCTGGGCTTGATGTCTCTCTCTCTCTCTCTCTCTCTCTCTCTCTCTCTCTCCATCTCTTACCAATTAAAAGCATGATGCAAAAAGGAAAAGAAAAAGAAAAGTTGAGAAATGGTCTGGCAGTACAATAATAAGTCAACATTTCTTCTCTCAAAGCAATGGGTTTTGGAGCTATTGGGCCCGCAGGCTAGAAAGTGATTCTGCTTTCTTGGCCAGGGTTGGAACTCCCCAAATGGGATGAAGTTGCCACAAGGGAAAAGGGAGATCTTAAAAGGCAGCAGAGGTACCAAAGCACTGAGCAGAATACAATGGTATGGGACTAGAGTTGGAGTCTGAGATGAAGGTAGGGGGCAGACTGGCTGACTTAGTTGTCCAGTAAGCCAACAATAGAGATACATAGTCAGACCAATATCTAATATCTAAAATATCTAATTGCAATTCTGAGGACAGATATTGCAAATTCAATTTGATTTGTGATTTAAAAGGTCACATATTATGCTAAATGCACTTTTTAAATGTGTTCTAACATATCCAATGGTCCACGGTGTGCCTAGAGACTGCCAAAATATTAAAAAAATAACAATCTCTCCTTTTCTCACTCTCCCCCTTTCTGAAACCCCCACCCCTCCCCCCCAATATACTCCAGTCAGAATTCTCTATGACTAGTCTATGATAACCCCACCCCCCCATTTCTTATTGATCCACGGCCCCGAGATCCCATGGAAAATTTTCCGAGCGACAGCCATGTGGAAAACAACATACTCCCCACAACAGTCTGAAAATGACTCTTTTTTAACATGACAAAGGATGGGAAGATATTCCTGTAGAAATCACACTTTGAAGCTACTGTTTTTACTGGTTTAAATCGTCTGAGTCTTATTTTTAGCGTTAGCGCCCATGTAGCTTCGGTTGTAGCACCAAGTTTTGCTCCTAATACACTAACTTAGCTTTCCCCTTGCAGTCTAATAATGCCTCGTTTTTAATAACACAACGGATAGGAAGCTACCTGTGCTTTTTTTTAAACGGTGAAACTAAAATAATAGTTTTTATTGGTAGTTTTGCCTGACTGGTGTATAGCTATTAGCTCTGGGACAAGCAACCAGCTATGGCTTAGCTCCGGGTAAACACTGTGTTCGCAGTCACGCAGTGTCTCTCTAGTATCGCGAGAGCACTGCAGAGACGGTGGGAGAGCCCCATGGACATATAAAGAAAGCCCGGCAGAGAGGTGGGAGGAGCCAGCCAGATCGCACAAATATAGGTCATCCTGAGACCAGAGGACAATCAGGGTATAGAGGCTTGCTACAATAAATGATCTGAACGGGTTTTTCAGCAAACATCTAAAAAAATAAGTATTAGGGACTACTTAGACCATATAAAATTGACAGCAAAGTGCATAATATGTGAGCTTTAACTTTTTGGAGTCAAGCACCATTTACATCTCTGGAAAAAAAAATGTGTTGCTGTGTTTATATAGTTCTCCCTTACTCTCTCTACATTTGATTTTCATATAATTTTAAGTCTTCTCTTTTGTACACATCTTATTTGTAGAGAAAGAGCCAGACACTGGTACAGCCCAGTTGGGCGGCTTAAACGCAACTCATTTGCTGTAGGGAACATTTTCATTTTGTATGTGAGGAAGGGATTTGCGCCCTTTATCCAGCGTTTAGGAGTTTTTGAAATCCATTTTCTTTAGTAATCTAGAGTGTTATGGCGCTTGTTAACTCACTGTGCCTTATTGAGCCCTTTATAATAGAGTGTAAACGGCACAATTTGCTAGTTTCATTGTTTCAAATCGTGATCGATTGTTCAGCCCTGGCATTACTTGTTTCAAATATTCACATACAAAAGGATGGTGTTGTATCTGCAGCCGATGTATTTGTTTAGAAAAATGTTTGGATCACGTCTATATTCCTTCAATGCACTCTGAGTTACTCCACATTCTATATGAAGGTCAAATCACATTGACAAGGTGCTCATTCAAAACCAAGGGTCCATTGCATCAACCAACCGTCTCTCTCAAACTGAATCAAGGATAGTTTGCCATGAGGATAATTGTTCTTACTTACAAAAACATTCTGTGAAAAGACAGTAACTAACCACTTAATGATGTGACCAACAAGTAAGTGTGCACAGCCAAAGCCTATATAGCTTATTCATTGGTGCCATAGACTTCCATTCATTAAAAAATACATGAGGCACACTGTTGAAAAATGCACGGAACTTGCACTTCATTTCCGAATCTGCTGCTTTCCACATACAGTATGCGCAAGAGCACGTTTTTCAAAAGACCAGCTTTAAGTCCCAATTAGCGGCAGTGAATTCAAATTAACTCGACTCCACTTGTAATCATTTATATATGATCAGAGTCATTAAATACCCCGCTACAGCTAAAGCCAAAAACATACGGATAAGGCAAAACTTTTCAACCCCTCACAGTAATTTGTGTTAAGTCTAGTGAACCGATACATAAAATGGAACTTTTACACCGCTGGCTATTGGCTGCACAAAACCGTATCAACTTAACAACCAGCTATATAGCATCTTATATGTGATGGTTGGGTCTGAAACCACGGAGACGATTAAACTCAATATCGTGCAGAGACAAGCGTTGCTGGCTGGCAGGCACGCAGTGTTGTGTTTGCAATTCACATGACAACCTCGAGCTCCTGTTTCAATAATTCCTGCACTGGCCCCTTCCAAATCAGCATGTCGGACCGCTGAAGCAAAGAACACAAACACAGACGTAGACATTGTTGGTATGCGTCAATGCATGCGGCTACGTGGGCTCGACTCACAGCACCTCTAAAAAAAACCACACACAAATTAGCCTTTTCTAACCCCTCATTCTGGCCTTCCCTGTGTGTGTGTGTGTGCGTGTGTGTGTGTGTGTGTGTGTGTGTGTGTGTGTGTGTGTGTGTGTGTGTGTGTCTCTGTCTCTCTCTCTCTCTGTCAAAGGAAAAATGGCATCCATCATATAGGATGCAAGGGGCGAAAGATTACTCACAATTCTCCCCGTCGTGGCCAAATTGCTCTGGATGGCTCTCGTATATGGGAGATAGCTGAGACTTTTTCCTTTACATACAAATGAAAGTCCCCCCCTCCCTTCTCAATTTGATTCCTCTTCCGAATTCAAAGAATGAGTACCACAAACTACGGCAGTAACACTGTGTTAGTATGAAGCCTGTTCTACTGCAATGTGCATTTTTTAAAGAAATGCCAATATATTCCCAGATCTTTGTAAATAACTTGATGATAATAACATTACTTTAATAGATAGGAATGATCACCATCTACAGAAATGAGACCCGATTGGGGGAAAACATGTTCAATGTATATTTATATAGATATAGATTGTATTAAATGTATACATTTTAAACATACTGTACCAACCTGTATAGATTAATTGTAGAAATATGTAAAGTATAAATGTAGTACATCAAATTGTACAAATATATATGTATATATAAAGATATAGATGTATGGATTGTCGAAATATATAAATTATAAAAAAAACATAGTAAATCAAATTGTATATATGTATGGATTGTATGGATATATGGAAATATTCATTGAAGTGTGGAAAAGGGGTAGGATTAAATAGGTTTTATACTTCTTCCAATCAATTCAAATGACCCTTTGGCGTCTTAACAGTGCTCAGAAATGGAAGTGGAATTTTAAGGCAAAGAAACAAATGCTGCTTTTCATGCCGCTTTCATGGATATCCAGTAATAATCACACTTTAGATTAGATTTCGTTATCCGTTCCAAAACGCTGACAAAATCAATACGTTTGCACTGAAAAGGCAAACACTTCAGGTAACTGGCATGCACATTGAAATCTGTCATCATTGTAAAGGCTGTGTAATCATCTCTCTGCAGAAATTTCCCTTTAAAAAAAAGAAGAGACAAAACAAAATAAGGCCTCGTTTCCACAGAGAGGCACGGTTCGGTTCGGCACAGCACGGTTCAGCCTTTCCAACATTTGACAGTGGAAACACAAATAAATGCACTACTCTCTCTCGCCGATTACATATCTAATGCCTCTCCGTTTAGCACCTGCCTCCATAGAGTCATGTTCCCCCTCTTCAAGCTGAATAACTCTGTCTGTCTCAATGGAGTGAGACGGGGCTGAGTGACAAAGAGGAGAAGTGGAGTGTATTTTCAGAAAGCTTATGCTGGAAGAGCTGAGAGGTGACAGCCATTTTTTCATTTTCTTTCTTTCTCCATTAACCCTGGCTATCCAGCAGGATCTCACCAACGACCTGAGAAGACAGGTTACAGTAATACCTAGTGCACTCGGGCCTTCAAAGCCACCTTAACTACTTTCCAAATCCCTCACTTTCCACCGGTTGCCGCGTCTGATGGCAGCTGCTCGAAAAAAGGGCATTTATTCCACCGCGCCTCGCGACCAAAAACACTCTGTTAAGGCATTTCCCTCCTCCATTTATTTTTTTTATTTACAGTGGTCTCTCTGCGGAGCTCTTTGTGGAATGAATTACACAGCTTCCCCAATAGACATATAGAGGTTGGAGGCGCCTGCAGTTAAAATGAGGAATCGCCAGGTGCATTTCTGTGTCAGTAAAAACGCCAGACCTGGATCTGATTTGCATGCTCATTCTCCCGTCTCTCTCTCTCTCTCTCTCTCTCTCTCTCTCTCTCTCTCTCTCTCTCTCTCTCTCTCTCTCTCTCTCTCTCTCTCTCTCTCTCTCTCTCTCTCTCTCTCTCTCTCTCTCTCTCTCTCTCTCTCTCTCTCTCTCTCTCTCTCTCTCTCTCTCTCTCTCTCTCTCTCTCTCTCTCTCTCTCTCTCTCTCTCTCTCTCTCTCTCTCTCTCTCTCTCTCTCTCTCTCTCTCTCTCTCTCTCTCTCTCTCTCTCTCTCTCTCTCTCTCTCTCATAAAGGCCTTTCACAGGGAGTTACTGGCTAAGTATACCTTCAGACCCAAACGCAGGAGCCGCTTGCCAAATAAATAATAGAGCAGTGGTCACGTGCTGAGAAGGTCAAAGCCGGTGCAAGAGCATACATCTATTAAAAAGGATAAGGCTATAAGGCGGTGAATGTTTTGCATGTTCACCTGATACGACTGCTAAAATAGCAACAAACACATTAATAACTCTCGTCGCTTAAACAGTAATAAAGATGCCTCATCTGATACAACGGCAATGATTTTGCACTAAAGGCATGGTAAATGGGCCGTGGCTAACGATTGGAACAATGAATCAACACACATAAGTTGTGATTTTGCAATTTGCTCAGCAAAGCAGTAATTTGTCTGTAATATATCTTCTTAGCAGTGTTCGATAATAGCAGATAAAAGGAGCGTATAGGGTATTCACACAAACACACAAAAATAGGCAGTGACTATACAAGAGCTATAGACAGAAAAAGACACTTGTAACACAAATGAAGTGACGCTTGGGAAGTAAAGTGTGAAAATATGTGTGACGCATTAATAAGTTGCTTTTTCTGGTGTTGGAGGGGTGTAAATGTGAGGACAGAAAAACGAGCGTCACAGGCGGTTTCGACTGGAAAAAAAATCAACTAAAAAGGAACTCGATAAAAAAGTGGGCTCTCGTGATCAACTCCTTGTCATTAGATTGATGGAGTGTATTGATGTCATCCATCACTGATGCATTCACCTCAGACAATAAGAGAAGAGGCTTCTGCTGAGTGCAATCGACTGGCACGTGGGCCACAAATGACTATTTCTGTGTTGGCTGGGATGGGGAGGAAAATGAGACAATCTCACTGTAGATCGAATATGTATAACTTGGAACGCCTGTTATCTTCAGAGTGCTTTGAACTGTGTATGTGTGTGTGTGTGTGTGTGTGTGTGTGTGTGTGTGTGTGTGTGTGTGTGTGTGCGTGTGTGTGCGTGTGTGTGCGTGTGTGTGTCTTCGTAGGTGTGTGTGTGTGTGAGAGTTTGAGTGTGTGTAGGTGTGTGTGTGTGTGTGTGCGCGTGTGTGTGTCTTCATAGGTGTGTGTGTGTGTGAGAGTTTGAGTGTGTGTGTGTGTGTGTGTGTGTGTGTGTGTGTGTGTGTGTGTGTGTGTGTGTGTAGTCAAGTCTTTCACTTACCGAGCACGCCCAGCCGGTAGTTCATGGTCACCACGATGACGTTGCCGTAGGCGGCCAGGACGCTGGCGTCAAACATGTTTCCGGTTCCTTCCATGTAAGAGCCTCCATGTATGAACAACATCACTGGCTTCTTCCTGCGGTCACGGATATCTACACAAACACACAGACACACACACACACACACAAAGAGGGAATAGAGAGCAAAAACAGAAAAAAAGTCAATAACTGTATTCAGCCTTTCATAATATTCTCTTTGATCACATATTGTGCTACATCATAATATACTGAGCAAACAGTGAATTGCTGGGCTGGTTGAAAATACAGTTTCTGTATCAGAGCCTAAGAAGTGTGCACAGTTCCCTACAGCTGTATGTCGGCTCTTAAAAAATGAGCTCTGGGTAATATAGCTTTCAGGAGATGATTCCGGCCGTTAACAATAGACACCACGGCAAGAAGCTAGTGAAATGTTTCATGTTGATTAAAACAGGAATAAAAACCCATTGGGTAGTGTGTAGCATATAAGAGCTAACCTGCGCTATCTCTAACTTTATTTCACAGCGAGGGGCCAAGATTGACTGATACCGAGGCAATACAGCGCACGGAAAACTGTGTGTGCAATTGGTCCCTCCTGTGTGATGCTACTCGCTAAATTAAAAAGGAGGGCATATGCAGGTCCTTTGGTTCAAACTGAGGCTGTGCAAAATGACGTCCACGAAAGCTTTTTCTGAGAGAGCCTTAAGTGTTTGTGTCAAAGAGCTTCTCTGCTAAGGAGACATGCTTTAATGCTGTTTAAAAAGGCACTCTGGAACAACACAGCACACGCACTGAAAACTACTGGGCTCCACAAGCAAGAATTTTGGGGAAAAAAAAATCAGAATTATAACATGAAGACTGTATTTGAGACAGGATGCCAAGAGAAATGTCTGAAGAATATTCCGTGTGTGCAATCAACAGATAATAAAAAAGGCCACCAGCTCTTTAATTTATCATGTCTGCTAAAGAATTTCAATAATTTTTTTTCCCAGTTTGCACTTTGGAACTTGGAATATGCCGTAAATGCAAATTGCCAGTCGCCCTGAGCTGCAGGGTTAGCTCTATCAGCCCTATTTCTAGGTCAAATCCCCCGTGGGGAATCTAGAGAAAACACCCCTGTTCTCGGATGCTATCATTTTGCACTCGCACTGATTTCTTTAGTGGATCCTGCCTTGAGGTCGAAACTAAAATGGACTGAAATGTGAAAATGCAGTTTTTTTTTCTACCATTTGAAAACGTGACACAAAAAAAGTTTACACACTGTTAAAGCCTCTAGCATGTGCCAGTTCTCTAAACATAAGTGCCAGGGAGTTCATTTTACTTTACCAGAGAACTTTCTACTTTCTTGATAGAATTGTTGGATACATTGTATTTAATCATTTTTTCTTGAATATTACATTCACTTTGAATCAAAACGTTTTCTTCAACTTCAACAACTGTAAACTTATCAAGAAAAAGTAACAGACCACTCTGTCAATATGTTTCGGGGGCTGAATGTGTCTCGTTAGAAGTGAATTGCTATTCATTGAAGACATGCCATCTTGTTTTTAAGAAGTACACGCATACCATTTCAGAAAGCATCCTTTCAAAGTCTTTCAGGAGTTTCTTTCAACAAACACCCTGCTACTAGCGCGCTGTGTGCAGGCAGGCTGCTCCCTGATGGGCCCTTGTTGGCCTTTGAACCAGTCTCCCTGCTGACAGAGCGACGTCACGCCTGCCTGCCTGCCTGCTAGGAGCCAACCGTAGCATATGGCACGCAAGACTTGGAACTGTGGCAAAGTGACAGCCCCTGATGGCTTCTGAGTGTGTGTGTGTGTGTGTGTGTGTGTGTGTGTGTGTGTGTGTTTGTGCTTGGGGATATGAGATCAGTAATGCAAAACAACCACGTAAATAACCACCGCAGCATCTGTTCGAAGGGGAAGAGAGATGGCTGGCGTTTGGCTTCCTTTGAAACCTGTTTTATATATATATAAAGTACACGCTATGTGAAATACCTGCTGAAACAGGCACTAAAGGTTTCACACGGGACACGCAACCTAAAACACCAGTGGTACACTCTTTTACACAGACACACACACACACACACACACACACACACAGACACAAACTAGTTAATACACAACCACGACTCTTAAAGCGGTGCATCAGTCAGACAGACACACTCACACTGGGGAGAGAGAGAGAAATTTACAGGCAGCTGCAATGGAGCGTCGCTATGGCAACTGCTTCACTTCCACTAGTTTCTGCCTCTCTCTCCCTCTCTCCCTCTCTCTCTCTCTGAGTCCCTCACTCTCTCGACATGAGCCACCCTCACGTGGACAGAGACTCTCATTGGCTGTTGCCGCCGCGACATATTGCCACTCGTGCGCCCGCGTTGCAACGTTTTCACCTGTATCTCATTTCATTAGTGGCAAAACGATCGTATGCACACGCACACACTCACACACATACACACACACACACACACACACACACACACACACACACACACACACACACACATATGCACACAACACACAAACAAACACACTTCTTTTCCTCCTCTCTGCCTTCTACATAGGGAGATAAAGAGTGACAGCTGCAGGCAGTGAGGGAGACAGAATGCAGATGCACCGATCTACACCGGCCCCACGCTCACAGGCTCAAACGCCAGACCAACACATGCACACACACACACACACCAGGCAGCCTGTCACACTTGACCCTGTGGACTCTGGTGTCCATGGATCAGTTACAGGGCCAATCGTTGTGGCACAGTGACAGACAGGACCGAAGCCCTGAGGGGCGGCACGCTTCCCTTTCTCTCTCTTTCTCTCTTTTTCTCTCTCTCTCTCTCTCTCTCTCTCTTTTCTCAGGAGTCGGGGTTCTTCTTTGTGGTCGTGTTTCCACCACGGCAATATCTTAGCCGACTTAAAAGGTGTAGTCAGTGAATCTTGAGAATGTGTGTTGTCAAAATCACGTTTTGTCAATATCAGTGTATATTCTCCTCACGATCCGCTGTGGAAAATAATCTGGTGTTATTAATACACAGCCTAGGCTCTGTAAATGGGTGTGTAGACAAAGGTTATCAAAACAAATCAGGGGCCAACCCTTAGCTAGCAACATGCCTGTTTACAGAGCTGGATTTTTTTTTTTTTTTTTTACAGCCCACGCAAAGTACGGACAGGTTTGTGGATCGTGAGGAGATATTCACTGAGCTTACAAAAAAAAATCAAAGCCACCCAATAGGGTTCAATAAATACGTATTTTGGAAACATGCAAATATCATGCAGAAAACTATTCAGATCATCAGCTCTACAGGGAGGACAAACCTACAGTAAATGTTCATATATTGTTTCTATAATTTGCTCTCTGCGATCACAATATGCCCACAAACAGACATAACAGACACTGCATGAGAACATAATGCCTTGGATACCATGTACTGTGTACCGTCGAGGCCTGGTTCTTGGAAATATGACAGAATATTCTCCATACAAAGCCTGAGCAAATCCTGGACATCCTATAGCGGATTAACGTCAGATGGTGCACACTTCAGGGCAGACATGAGCCGGTGATTTATACCAAGTGGCTTACTCATACTGATATGTAAGGGCAGGCAAACGGGTGTCTATGTGGGATTACTGCTTATGTCCAACTAAAGCAAGGGCAGAACTATGGCAACAAGTCAATAAAATACACGACAGAGATTAATCTACAAGGTGTATGATTTGAAATCATGAATCGTACACTGTATATATGAACATATTTATTTTTGCTGTTGGATTTGAAAAGTTCTGATAGTCAGTGGTGGAAAGTATGTACTGTACATTTACTAATGCACTAATGTACCTGAGTGCAATTTGAAAATAATTTTGTTTGCTTGACTTTACAGAGGGGAATGCTACAATTTTGACACATTCCTCTGACAGCAACAGTTACTAGTTTTAGATTTAAAAACATTTAATATTAATATTTCCCAAAAGCATTAGACCTTCCGACACGAACTTCCTATGCTGGCTCTTTGTTTTAAGATTTGCAGACTGGTAGTACTATAGAAATGAACATAATGTTGATTTCAATCCAAGTCACTCGTCTCATACATGCCATGATAACTTATTAAAGTCTACTTCCATTAGCCTACGCTTTGTTGCTGTTTCTATTTCAATACTTAAGCACTGACCCTTTGTAATCATATCTAATGAATATCAGCCACACTGATTCAACCCGACAGCTGTATTCTAGTTGTATTTTCAGTGTTTCAGTGTCATGTGCACAAAATAGATGAAGTGAATTACTAATTATTGCTAAATCTATTATTATAAAACTTGATAGGCTTGACAGTCGGATCTGTTCCCATCTCAAACAGAAACTCCACGACAACAGAACGACTTCGACAGAGAAGAAAGAATGATTAAAAGCGCTCCGAGGAACTTTCAGTCTGTGTTAATTCTTGCACCCCCTTTGGACAAAAGCGGTAGTGTTTTTTTTTGTTACCACGCCAGCTGTTGCTCCCGGGTGACAAAGGCATCAAGAAACACTTCATAAAAATAGCATTCTTTGCACTGATGGTTTGCACTCGTTTGCTGTTACATGTCATTTAGGATCATCAGAGGAAAAATTTGACAGTTTCAAGAAATATTTTAAAAGTTCCTCATAGCCTTTAATTAAAAAAATGTATTAATTAAAAAAACTGCAAAGGTGAGGGATATAAAAAAAAGGTACAATACACTATAACTCACTATTAAGACATTGGCTCTGCCTGGCGAACACAAACAACAAAACCGAACAAGGGCTGGCACCCCGAGGAGCTTAGCATACTGATCCCTTCAAGCTGAACGGAGACAATGAGACGATTAGGGCCCTTAACTTGTGTTGAGTGTTCCAGTTTAGGGTTGCCCTCTGAGACACCGCCCTCCGCTCCCCTGACGCAACATATTCATATCCACTACATTATCGCAGGAATGATTAGTGACGGGGATGGAGCAAGGGGTATGTCAGCGTCCGCCTGTTGATTATATGGCAATTGATGTTTGCCGTAACTGGCATTTTACAGTGGGGAGGGAGAGGAAACATTGTTATGCCCTTAAGTGGTGCTGCTCAAATGCTAGGTCTTAGTAGAATGATAACAGAGAAAAGGACTTCAATTGTAAAGTCTACATTCATGTGTTTCTCATATTGTTTTTCTCTCCATAAAAGCCGAGGGTAAGTATAGGATTGATTCGACCATATCCAGTCTAACTTGGCTTCCCCGGGAGCTACTACGGCAGAGATACAGGTGCAGGCTAGAAGTCAAATAAAAAGGAGCCCGCTGAGATATCATCTTGCCATACGTTAAAGTGGGGCCCCCTCTCTCACCCTTAAGAGAGCCGTAATTAAAAAAAGATATTGAAATCACGTTGGGGCTGAAACGACAACTCAAGGAGCGGGAATAACCAAGCATGCAGAGTTTTATAGCTCCTGCAAATTAGCTCAGACTCATTCCCAGGCTCAACTCACTTTTCCACCATTTTACTTCATTTTCATTAGCAGGGAGATGCCAGTGGGAGCGAGTGTGTGTGTGTGTGTGTGTGTGTGTGTGTGTGTGTGTGTGTGTGTGTGTGTGTGTGTGTGTGTGTGTGCGCCAGGGCACGTGTGTGGGCGTGAGGTGTAGATAAATATTGACCCTTTTTTTTTTTTTTACGCCACGCTTTCCAAGCTGTAATAACAGGGAAATTGCTCACAGCAAACGATGAACTGTCATCAGTGTGCAAACACACACAGAGGCTCTTTGTACTAGTGGTCCAATTAAGAGAAAGGTCACAGCGTGGGGAAAAGATATTGCAGCAGTGTAATTGGAGGAATACATTTGTGTTTCTGTATTTCTGACGCCTGCAATTTTAGTTGTGACTAGAGATGCTATAGCTCGTCTAGCAGGTCAAGCTGTTTTACAATATACTGTACATCCCGACTGTAATGCTTAATATTAAGGACTGAGGCTTTACTCTAATTATGCAACATTGGAAAGTATTGCAAAACCAAACTACAACTGTCCAAGTAAATTGTACCTGATGCATATAAGGAGTCTTATAAGGGCTTCATTGGTACATGAAGACCATTTGAACTTTTTTGATGTGCCAAAAACAAAACATGATGTTTTTTTTTCTTGAACACAACTTATTTGGCAACTATGATTGCTGAATCGTTGAAGTTGAAATACCGCCAGGAGATTTGTGGCTGCTCGAGGCATACAATTGCCGAACGGTTAAAGTAAAGTGGTGCTATAGGCTATATGATTTAAGGAAGGTAAAGCTCAGAAGCTCAATCTTGAGATATTTGCGTTCGCAAGAATGTCTCGGATCGACGTACAGACAGACAAAAGGATGGACAACTGAAAACAAAGACAAAAACATAAAGCCTCTGGCCTTGATGTTGAGGAGACATACAAAATGATAGTTTAAAAGGTATTAAGTGACTCCTTTTAGTCAATAATAAAGAAAGCAATCGCCATGTATCTCACATTGTGAACATGCAATGTACTGTCATCTAACTATGTCAATGTGTGTGTGTCTGTCTGTCTGTCTGCGTGCTTGCGTGCGTGAGGTCAATGGCGGGCTGATAGGCTGGGGATGGATACCGACACAGGGTGATGAATGGGATGTGATGAGATGCACAGCAGCAGAGCAGGCTTATAGACCACCTAGCAGGGGCTATGGCATAATCATTAGAGCACAATGGATCAAGGAAAAGGCCACACTGATTGCATCTACCAGATTGTGTGCGTGTGTGTTCATGCACTGGTTTCATTATACTTGTGAGGACGGGTTGTGGAGACAAGGTCCGAACTTTTTCATCGAAAGTAAGGACATTTCACTAAGGCCAGACATTACAAAAAAAATCATATCGGCTATACATATTTTTTTTAAGATATACAGATATTAAAATAAATATAATAATGTTACTGTTGTGACAAGAATAAAATTGCATAACATGCGTTTTTGCTTGTTTTTATTCATTTCACACACACACACAGATTGATATATGTATGTTCCCTGTTGTAACTTCCATACAGCGAGGTTCCATCCAACATCAATACACAATGGAAATCAACTGGCAGATATGTGACCCTTGCTTTAACCCTTGCTTTACAAAAGGTCCTTCATAACAACAGACACAATCATCCCACTATCCGTCCATACTTATTCATTGATTTTCAAACTCTATTACCGGTATTAGTATTTTATATTATTGAAGTGTTCCGTCTGACAGCTGCCTTTCAAGTGTCAGCCCCAGTGTGTGGTGAGCTTTGTAACACCCTGATTAAAGCACGCATAATCATGAGAAGATTATTAACCATTATATTGCCTTGTAAAAGATGATAGCATTTTCACAGCTTTCTTTTTTTGCATCAATATCGTGGACATATGGTGTGTGCCTGCCTGTCGAGGTTTTATAGGATAATCGCATTAATTGGAATAGATACATGCGCTGACAGAAGGGCTGTGCCCCGTGTGCATGCTTATAATTATATATATGAGACATATAGACACACCGAAACATAAACCGTATTAGGGATGGGCATTTCAAATGAACTCCAGTGGTCAACAATCTTATAAGTATTTTTTATGTTTTTACATGTGCAATATGACAAACAACTGACTTAATTAAGTTTAATAAAATACATATCTGCCTCTCTCCAGAACACGTAACCATGCTTGCTTTTTCAGGAATATACTGGAAGTGCAAGATGCCTATGGGCTATATTTTTCATAATAAACAGATTATAAGGTTCTTCAGTTGATTGGGATCGTTCAGGAGTAATTAGTCACAGACACGGACTGAGCATTACGCAGTCGGATTTAGAACTATTTCTGCTGCTTTGGTGAGTTCATTAGGCTATATATTTATGTAAATTGTATTATATATTTTATTTGCTGCCGTATTTATTCGCAATGGTGACTTACTTCATTTGTTTGTTACAACAGCCCATGTTTTTTTGTGTGTATGTGTGTGTGTGTGCGTGCGTGCATGTTACATATACTTTACAAGCCTGACAACCTTATTTGTCATGCGTGGAATGTTCCCAGTTCTTCAAGAGTGACTCAAAAAGCAAAAAGAAGTGATTCCCAGTCTAATTTCACGCTGTTCATCAATCAAAATAACTCATCTAAAATCACAGAGGAGCTAAAAGCTGGGACACTTCAGACGGGCTGAGGAACACACACACACACACACACACACACACACACACACACACACACACACACACACACACACACACACACACACACACACACACACACAACACACAACACACAACACACAACACACAACACACAACACACACACACACACACACACACACACACACACACACACACACACACACACACACACACACACACAGGGGCTGGGGGGCACCAGCATGGAGTATGGATGATCTGTGTTTGTACTCTGTCTATACCAACTTCACTGGCTGTGACAGCGTGCAAACACCCATTCTCACAGCTCTACATGACAAGGTCTGACGAGCAACCGAATCCTGCCCCAAAAATAAGCAAACAACATCTGCTTAAATGGTATCAGATGTGTCATAAGCATCTATCTAGTACTGTATAGAAGTCTAATGCTTATACAATATGCTCAATGTCAAGCAATTAGATGCAGCATGCTAGTAATTACAGTGGTTGATGCAAGGTGCTAAGCATCTGCACCCTTAAAGGTGTAGTCAGCGATTATGAGGAATGCTTGTTGTCAACATGTCAAATTGTCCTAGCAATCCGCTACCTGATATGTGGGCGCTGCAAAAAAAACAAAAAAAAAAACAGCCTAGGCTCTGTGAACAGGTATATAAACAAAGGGTGCAACCTTAGCTAACACTATGGCTGTTTACAGAGCATATGCAGAGTATTTATACTGGACTTTGTTTCAGCACATACACGGACAGGTAGCGGATCATGAGGAGACATTTTGACAAAAAATCATTCTCAAGAATTGCTGACACCTTTAACTCATTTGTATAAACATCTCTTTCGCCTGCTCTCTCACGACCCCAAATCAGACAGCAATGCCTTTTCTTTCCTTTAGCAAATTAGGTGTGGGAGAGATAATGAAAAATAGCAGAGGGATGTAGGGAGAGAGAGAGAGAAAAAAAGGCAAGTAAGACCACTAATATGAACAGCCGGCATCGCCTTGTCTTGCGACAACACGCTCCGTTTAGAATCGGTAACATCTCAGGTACACAAGCATCCACCTCTGTGATTTTCTCCGGCTGGTCCACCTCTTGTCCACAGGCAAAGTGCTCTCTCCTCGGCCCTATCTCTAGATCTATACCTCACACTCAGTGTCTCTCATGGCACTCTTCATCCAGCCGCCGCCAACCCAGCTGCTCTTATCTTCTCCACTTGTTTGTTTTCTCATCTCCATTTTCTCTCTGTGATGGCCCCTTTTCTTTTCTACCCTTCGCTCTCTCTCTCTCTCTCTCTCTCTCCGCCTTGCCTCTTAATCTACAACTGGCCGTGTGGCCTTAGCTAAGAGAGGAGCACGTTCAGACAATTTTTTTCCCTCGCAATATATTTATTCTATTTTTTTTCTCCTTTTTTTACAACACACACAAACAAACACCTGGACCATCACAACATACAAAAAAACGAAATAGAAAAAGAAAATAAATATAAATATTTAAAATAATAGGGGAGAACGGGGGAATCTGAGGCATCGGGTAATGTGAGCCACCCCCTGTATCTAGGCAACGGAAAACATTTGTGGTCATGTGAGATATATGTTTTCAAGCCCCTCTCATTTCCCCATGGCCTTGAAAGAGAGGACCTCATGGTGCTGTGGTAAGCATGTTTTTTTCACCAAAATAGGTATTTTGCATATAAAAGTAAATTTTCTTGCTGTCAACTTAATCATCTGTTGTGCCAGAGCAAATGTATTCACGTAGAACAACTTCTATCATACGTGTTGATGAACTACCAACATATGAAACCATGTGATGCTGATAACTGAAGATTAGCCTGAAATGCTAAGAGAGGTAGTTTTTTCTCAAATTATGGTGGTGGGGGAAAGTGAGCCAAATGCTGTGGGGGAAAGTGAGCCACTGTCTCACTTTCCCGCACCATGAGGCAAAAGTTAAGTTTAGTCTTACACATATTTTAATGTAATATTACATGACATATCCTTTATTGTAATGTCATACACATTGTACAAAAGCTATCATGCCACGGAAATACACCAGGAAGACGACCTGGGGCAACCACACGGAAAGAGCACCTTCTCATCTGTCCCTGTAACCTTCAGGGCTGGAATGTAGAGTAGGCCTAGTTGTAGAGAATGACAGGCTGATGTTATAATCCAGTTGGGTCTTCTCCTGTGTTCTGAGTCCCAGGCTGTTCTCGCTGGTTCTGATTTTCCTATGCTTTGGCCCCCAGACACTAGCTGGCTCTAAGGGTCCTGTGTTCTGACCCCCAGACTGTGTTCTAATCTAACTGGTTCTATCTTTCATTTGAATCTTATTAAAACCCTTTGAATTATAATATGTTGTATTTGATTTTGTTCAGAGTTACTTTCAAGTGTTTAGAAAATTTGCTTTGCTTAATTGACCAAACCCCATCATTCTTTTACTAGTCCGACATTAGTTCTGGAATGTGTGGCTAGCTTTCAGGATTCTTACTGTTACAATATGTGTTATGGTAGTTTCAGAGTGGAAAACGTAAGTGGATCAGTTTACCCCACAGCTGGGGTAAAGTGAGCCACATGACAACTTTTTTTAAAACAATCATATTTTCACTGCCCTTTGTCTCGAAAAAAATCTGCTAATGCCCATTTCTAGGAAACATCCTGAATTAATGGGAAATGTGTAAATTTGAGTGATAAATCATTTTAGCTCGCTTAGAGGGGAGCAAATGTAAAAAGTGGCTCAGATTACCCCGTTCTCCCCTAATACTTTTTTTTTAAATTACAAATGTATCCCATGTTCTCCGTTCAGACTGTTTTTGTGTTACACTTGCACCTAGTAGCCATCCCTTTTTTTCTTTCTTTAGCCTTGTTTCTACTGATTGGTTGGCTTGCAGGCATTTATTTGTGTTTCCACTGTCAAAAGGTGGAAAGTGTACCAAAATAAGCGAGTCGAACCGTGCCTATTTATTGTCTTGTCCTATTGTTTCGTTGGGGTACCAAGCCATCCCAAAGGGTCCCAAATGGGTGGAGGTCTATTGATTGGTCAACTGAATTATTTCAGTGTTAGAGATAAAACGATGTGTGTAGTCACCTCGGTAAGAGTGAAGAGTCTTTTGTTTAAGAGAAAACTATTTTGGCATGCGATTCTTTGTTTATTTTGTGGCATTTTTCCTATTCATTAGATTAATCATCTGGCTAAACTGGCTAAACCCCTCTGGCATAAACCCTGTCTACCAAGTAAGGGTACTGTCTGCAGTGAAAACGCAAGCCAGATCTAGGGTAACCATGCCCTGCTGAACCGCACTCAGTGGAAACGAGGCATTTGTTTCTCAATTATCTTTCTCTCATCTCCTCGTCATGGGATTTTGCAGCACTGTTCTACTGTTAAATGATATCCCTCCCTCCCTCTCCACTCTCGTATCCGTGTTACAAATAATGCTCGGATTAGGCCGACTTTTTGTTTTTGCGTACTATTAGAGAGCGGATCAATTCCACAAATTGAGTGGATGGGGAGGCGAATACACACACACACACACACACACACACACACACACACACACACACACACACACACACACACACACACACACACACACACACACACACACACACACACACACACACACACACACACACACACACACACACACACACACACACACACACACACACACACACACACACACACACACACACACACACACACACACACACACACATCCGGGCACACAGCCCCTCTTGTCCTCCAAAATGCCACGGCGACAAAGACGGCACAAACACAGGCATTGTACTTGTTTTCCCACTGCAGCCTCCCTCTTCCCCCCCCCTCTTAACAGTCTTCCTCTCTTCCGTTTTCCACATCCCTTTCTTTCCGGCTCACGCATGTTGGACTCCAGTTGACCCCACTCCACTCCGCTTCCTTCCTTTCATTTTTTTCTTTCCCTCTTTTGCTTCTCTTCATCTCCACATTCTTCATGCCTAACTGGGGACAAAATGCCCGTAGTGTTTTTTTATTGGAGCGTGTGTGTGTCTGATTGACTGGAGGTTTATGTAGCGTTTTAAGGTTAACAACGGCTGAGTCTTGTTTCAAGTAGGACGTTAACAGGAGAACATCGATGCACTAAACAAAAACCCACTGCTTCATGGTGACACTATGGTGCTGCTTTTGCCATTCAGTGTCACACATGATAATTAGCCTTAAAACCCTGCTCCTTAATGTGAACAGATTATTCTACCATTTGTATATCTAGACTTTTGTTAAACCATTTAATCTTTGGTACTATTTTATCACAAGAACATAAAGAGAATTGTAGATATTTGAACAGTTTGACACCCACAAGAATAATATGAGGTTAGGGCTTGAATTCATATTTAAATGTAAAATGAGAATAAAGTCTGAGGAAGAAGGGTGGCGGACGAGTTAAGATGTTAATTTATATACACATTTGTGTACATGTTTATACATGCATATGTGTTTATGTGTGTGTTGATACATATATATGTGTCACCCCTATAGGGAATAACAATATGGATGTTCATGTACTGCATACATTACAAGTTATTACTGTAATGGATGAGTGTAAGGAGTGAATGGCAACGGAAGGCCCTCAAGCAATCATGCATGCCCACCTGTCCATGGCTATAAATTAAATGTAATCAACCGTGTTCCAACACTCCCCCTTTGTTATTACATTACATTACATGTCATTTAGCATGGCGACGCTTTCATCCAAAGTGACTTACAACTGGAGCCTGGAGTCGACTTTGTCCGTCCTCCTGCGACCTCTGGTTATCCCCAACCCACCTCTCTCTCTCTCTCTCTCTATCCCTCCCTCTCTCTCTCTCGTCTGCTACATCCCTCCCTCCCATAATGCTCTGCCCATCTTGCCGTTCCAGCCCTGATTTCACAGGGTGTCTGGGGTCTAACTGCGACTGAGTGAGTGTGTGTTTGTTGTGAAGCCTGACTGACACAGGACTTACACCCCCAACCCCTTCAAAATGTAATTGGAAAACACATATAATACCCCAGATGAACAGCCACTTAAAAATTCAAACTATATGTTGGTTCTTCACATTTGCATGGTTGAACATTCATTTGTTTTGCTTAATTGACCATGTTTAGTTACTGCTTAAAGGTTAAAGAGACTGTACCATGTACCAAAACACACTACACAGGGGAGAAACAGACACAGAAAAAACTAATATGTTTTGTACTGTATACACATATATAACTGCAGAGCACCCCATGTGGAGGTAATGTATTCTTTTTCTATTTGGGAGTGCATGTGTTCCAGAAGGAGAAGCACAGAAACGCTATATTGGATGTAGCCGTCTCTATTCAGACGCCACTGTTCCCATTAAGTAATGCAGGCAGCTCTGCCACTATTACCCAAGCACTCCCTACATCTCCTATGTAACAATAGCTCCTTAATTGGAATGCCACTCCGACAGCAGCTGCGATACAATCCAGGAGAAAAGACACAAACGCGGGGCGGGTAGAACGCGATAGGACGACAACACTGCAACTTCTGGAAGTCAAAGAAGCGACAGAAAAGCTGCATGTGTGTGCACAATTGGAGGAATGATTCATCTCTCTTGTTCGTGTGTGTTTGTGTGTGTGTGTGTGTGTGTGTGTGTGTGTGTGTGTGTGTGTGTGTGTGTGTGTGTGTGCCGTATGCAAGCATAGGCCTCCTCAGCAGGCATGCAGTCTGAGCAGTGATCGCCGAGATCTGCCATACAGCCGCGTTGCCAAGATCCTGCAAGGCTTTCTTGGGTCGTGTTTCAATCAGTAATCAAACATTTGTACATGTGGAGATCATCCTGTTTGGGGCTCCATCGTGTACCCATAGGGGGCTGTATGGATCATCAGCAGCCATTTATACTGTCTTGTCTGTCCTGACTGTTAATCTGATGGTGGAAGGGGAATTCTACTTCTTCCAAGTCTCAGAACTGGCAACCCTTATTGCCTTTTGCAACATAGATTCACTTCACCCTTGTCCCTGTTGCCAGGCTACAAAACTGGTATAAACAAAAACAAATAAGCCAACATGCCAGTTTACAGAGCCTAGGCTGTGTATTAATACCAGATGTTTTTGAGTGGACACAAAGTAGCATTCTCCAGAATCACTGACCCCACCTTTCACTTTTGTCCGCCCTTCCCAAGAACCTATTTTATAAATGTACTGGCCAAGAATATCTTCACCTAAACTATTTATATATATATCTCAAAATCAAATCACTACATCCCTGCTGCGTTTGTAATGTGTTTGACTTAGGCTTCAGGTCGTGTTTGAATTTTATCTATTTATACACTCATCAATTTATGTTGGTTTGATTAACATCACGCGGTGGCGAAACCTAATTTTAAATGCTACGTCTGTTTTTGTAGATCCAGCTTATTAGTGTAATTGATTTACTTTGATGACATCACAGACAATCATATTAAATAGTTTACCCTTTTTTTTTAATGTCAGCCGGAAACTGTGCAAATTTGATCAAAAGGTGAAGACAAATGCATTTGCATAATAGAGGCATTCAGACTTGAGCAAATATGTCTCCTAGAAGTTATGCTTAAATGACGCTAATTACTTTCGCCAAAACTACGTTGTAAAGTAAATACAAGTGCAGGACTATGACACCCCAGATTTGGGTCGAGACTGGTCGAGCATGCTGTTAGGTTTGGGATACTATGAACACTTTAGGTTAAGGAACGATTGTGGTTTAGGTTAAATACAGAGAAAGTAAATGTGTCATAAGCATAAGCATAATAATCTTTATTAAGGACTCAGATGGTCCACTCACATCCAACATACACACACACATAGAACACATTAAAATACATTACTCAATAAAATACTGTACTAAAATAGGTGCAAGCTATCATGCCAATGCTTTCGAAGCCTGGATGTGAACCGATAGCCCATCATAGGGTTGGTTAAGCCCATAATGATGCCATTCTCTGACAAATCCAAACGACACATGAAACTGAACATCAACTTTCGCAACAGTGCCTGACATGTAGGTACATTAGAGGACACAAATAACTGGCTAGCACTGTGCCACCTAGGAACACGCAGCAACAACCTCATGGCATCATTATATGCCACTCTAAGCCTCTGCATACTTCTCACTCTGTAAGAGGACCACAGATGAGCTGTATACAGCGGCGTGACATAAGCCCTAAACAGAGCACACTTAACATCTGTGGAACACATGGAAAATTTCCTCAACATCATGTTGGCCTGTGCATATATTTTACACCATTGACGACGAATGTCACTGTCATCCATGAGATCATCTGAGAAGACATGTCCTAGATATTTTAATTCCCTGGATATTTCTAATAGTCCAAAAAGCATAGAAAGATGCTGATTGCTGTGAGCAGATATTACACTAGAAGAGCAGATATGGATTTACTTAGTGTAAACTCTGAGTCTTTCATAAAATTGTTTGCACTATATATTTATGGAAAACCATAAACTCAGATGGCATTATGTTTCTCTCTCAACATATATGCTGTTGTAAAGTGGTATAAAAGCAAGGAGACGAGAGTTGCAAATAGCCTTTTAAAAAATCAAAGCATCAAGTTATGCGGCTCAGAAATGTTTTAAAAAACCACTAAACACAAATCGGAGCTTGTGCTTTGACACAATAAATGCAAATGCTTTCAACCACACTGCGATCTATCCTTTGTGAAAAAAATAGCAATTTAAAGTAGTACTTTCTTTTGGAAGGAATCTTCCAAAAAGAAATGCCAGATTCCAAACCATCATTCTCAGGCCTTCACCAACTCTTAATCACCTCAAAACTGCTCCCGCAGTGCGCTTTGCATGTACACTTTTGCTATAAAAACCATGCATTAACCCAGACTATAATCCTGCGATACTGCAATGATACAGTATTACTGATCTCACTAGGGTGACTGCTGGAGGGTCTTCTCAGCGATACAATAGGACAATTCCAAACTTCCTTTTGTTTCAGTGAGCACTTTAAAGTTTATTGATTTGGATTAAATAGTCCCATAATGGCTCTTGGCTAGCTGCAAGCAAGCATTGGGGAAAGTCAGTCACTGAGTTCCAGGGAGTGAAAGAGGAGCTGAGCCAGCCCTTGCTGTTGCTTTCCTCAGTCCCTTATAGCCATTACACATGGCAATAAAACCCAGCCAAGTGAAACACTAACCAAAAAAAAATAAAAAAATCTTTTTCAAGCGCTGAGCTAACTGACGGACCACACGCTGTCCCGCTCGATCTCAGGACACCTTCCAATGCTTTTCATCTGCTCCGTATCCCTCCGCCTCCGCCTCCCTCTTCCTCACGTTTTCTTTGTCTTGTCAAAGGGGGTTTTTCAGGCTCAATGAAATACTATCAGTCAGCGTGCGGTGGAGTAGGTGTATTCAACGCGGTAGTGACACAACCTTGACATGACGTGGGCCAGGCGAGGGAGCGAGTGCAGAGGTATGCGTGGAGGCGGTTACGCAGCTTCACAGGCATATAACCGACAGGCCCACCGAGAGACGAGATGTGATAGAAAGAGACAAGAGATTGAGTCTCTGAAGTAAATGTGAAAACAAAGTCGGTCTGACAGTGCGGTTGATCTTTTTTTTTTTTTTACATGCAGAAGATTCTATTCTGCTCTGTGCTGGTGGGCTCTCTTAGTACTGTTACGGGTAGTGTTTTTTTTTGTTGCAAAAGGCTATCCTGTTTTGTTGTTGTTTGTCACTATGTGTTCTTTTGTCCACATAGTGAGACATCTTCTCTTTTCCTTATCCTTGTTTTTTTTCCTTTTCATTTTACCGTTGTCCTTTTTTTTTCCGTCGTACTACTCATCTGTCTACTTTTCCCCGTGTTACCTTGTTCCATGAAAAATTCTCTTATACAGTCATTTGTATTCCGCAAGTCAGAATGTAGACAAAAAAACAGGGGGAATAAATAATAGAATGGATGCCGGCCTCCGCATTTGTCATCATTGATTGCCTACTGCCTCCTTGTCCTTGTTGTTGTTTGGTTTGCACGCTGAAGACATTTTGCTGTTGTTGTTGAGTGTGTATAGAACACAGTACATTGAATATTACACTCTGTCCATGGTGGAAAGCCTTTAGGGAAACCGGAGATATTTAGAGTGAGAGAATCGTATTACTTGAGAAAGATGAATCTCGAAACTCGTCCGTCTTTGCATGGCACTCAAGGGATTGTGAGCGAGCACTGCAACGGGAGGAGGTGTTTTTAGGAGGGAATTTGTGTGTACTCGTGTGTAGCACAAACAGAGAGGGCCGATTTAGAGAGATGCTGCATGCACACAGGCCAGCATCTGTCAGCGGAGTTCTAACCACAGTGGAAACACCAGGTTATACAGAGAGACAGAGAAAATGAGAAAGAGCAAAGTGAAGGCTGTGCAATTAATCAAAGTTGGATCCCAGTTACAATTTTGACTTCCAACAATCATGAAGATAAGAAAATCGACTTCGACTAAATATCAAACAAAGCTAAGAAATGCACAATGTTTCCCAAGCCATTGTATTTTTTTTTCATAATCGAGCCCTAGGGCAGAGAGGAATAGGCGAAAAAGAGTAGGGGATTGAGAAAAACACGTTGATGCACAGACACAAACAGAGTGTCAACGAAATGCTTGTGTCCATCTCACATGGACTATTATTTTCCCTCTACGTGGTCTAGCATCTGGCCATCCAGGAGAGAGCATCTTGAAAATCAGGTATTGTTTCATGCTTCAAGTGCCTCCGTAATAAAAGCCACTCCAGCTCGCTGACGTCTTTCAGTCTCGCTCGCCATCGACAAACAACAAAGCATTGGAGACTCTCCCCACGGTGCTGCCTGTCCTCACTTCGACTAATAGCTCTTCCTGTCTTCCTTGTCCTTTTTTTTTTCTTGTCATTCACTCTTCAGACACACTTATAAAAAAACATCCTCCCGGCAGTGAAGAATATACATTCTTCTTGGGAATACTGTGCGACATCCGAGACGTGTTTTTTTCCCAGGCCATTATGCGACACATTCAATTCAAAAGACACTAATTAAAAGCTGATTCAGTGGAGCAGCAGTGTTACAGGCAGTTGATCAAAAGCCTTTTTTTCCCTATTTTTTTTTTCCGATTCCGAGCCCATTGTTTTGCTTTGAGAATACAGTGGCCAGCAGGGACATTAACCTTTACAGATAAAGTTTAACAAGCGTTTCGGGGCTCGGCTGTGCATTCATTCCCAGACCCTGCATGCTGTGTGTGTAGTAAAGCTTTGGCTGAGATAAATAATTTCCGAATTAAGGGGTACACGCGTACGAATGCTGACAGTACTCTACTGAGCTGTAAACACGGGTCACTGTTGTTGTATTTATCTGTAGTCATTTGAGTCGTTGGTGTTTGTGTGTGTGTGTGTACCGTGACATTTAGGAGCAGGATGCAAACACAGTGCATTTACACTATAACTTTGACTAGGAAGTGCTTTGCCGTTTATGTACGCACATCTTTCTTATTTTATGTGTGTACTATTTTCTACTAATAGAATCTTAAATGCCCAATTAAGGAGCGGTAAAACATTTTTGGACTTAACTTTGGCCCTGAACAGAATTAACATAAATACACAGTTAAAAAAAATGTAACCTACAATTCTTTAGATATATGTTTTGGATAATGATCTAATTTAATACCAGTAAACAATGTTTATGTGGGGCATTATGTTTGAAATACCATCGTTGAATTAGTGCAGCAATGATTAAAGTGCACATAAAGCTGCTATTTTTAGACTACATATACAGATAGTGTTGTCCTGATAATGAATGGAAATGGTGTCTTGATGTAAGCAAAACCTTTAAAGCTGCACCTATCATTTTTTGTATAAACAATGGATCAAATGATCAGGTGTAATGTGAAAGCTGTCCATGTAGTAACAAACCCCCTAGCAAGCAGCTATTCTCCTAGAAAAAAGATTTTATCTTGTCAAACAATTTGACATTGATATGAAGATCTTATGTTTTGATTTGTGATGGTGGACAACCTTTCTGTTTACATTGGTTTAAGGACTGCCCTTCTACGAACTAAAAGGGAGGTACTATTAAAGATCTCCTATTATACTACTTTTCTGCTCTTAATTTCTTGTTAAAAACTGCTATAGAGCAACCTGACACGAATCACATCACAAAAAACCATGTAGATTTTCGGGACACTCTTCCTCTCACCCTAGCGCGCACAGCAGTAACTCTCCACACTCTGCTTTGTGCTTGCCCTAGTGTTTAGTGCTCTGCACAGCCACCCCAGACGGTCAGCAGGGAATACGTCTAAATGCATGTACGTCATTATTTGATAAGCTAGTATGGTTAAACATGACTATAAATCATTATAAAAATGTTTATAGGTCATAAAAGTCAAAAAGTATCATAGGTCCTCTTTAAACAATAAGTAGCGGACACTGGCTATCTCTGCACCAAATGAAGGTTGAAACTTATTTAGCACCAATAGCTTTGTTTAGTTCTAGCATTGTGCTCCTGAGAGAAATAACTTACTGCATCCTCTGAGAGATTGCTATCATTTAAATGAAAGAACTGGACAATAGCGCTTTCTCTAACAAGTTTAAATTTACATTATTGCAAAACATTCCTTCCCTTGTGAATACGAAGTAACAACCTAAATTCACTACAGTGTTATATTTCCTTCTGAAAATACTGCAAGGAACTGCATGCAATAATACAGGTATAGGTAATAAGTCATTGCTCTGCAGACTTGATAGCCTGTTTGGCTCCATTTGATCAATACATTTTGGACAGTGCTGTATAACTAAACAATTCAAATAAGTGTTCTGTAGCACTGCAGTCTTAGGACATAACAGCATTAATTCCTTATTATCTGAAATGCAGTTAGTCAACCGACCATTTCAGGTCAATCAAAACCTCTCACCAACGTTTGATTAATGACATACTAATATTAAGCTGGTATTAAATACTAAAGTTGGACGATTCATTATGAAGAACACCGTTATTTGAAAAAGCCAAAGCCTCCTTTGACCCATCACATGATAGATTTGATTTCTGAAAAATTTACGCAATTTATTTATTTTTTATTAAACAATATTATGAGTAAAAGTTCATCGACCTTGTCTTTTGTTTCCTATAGCCTTTTGTTTTCATCCGATTTTTCTTTCAAAGACCGGGGGACCAGGAAGAATTCAGAGTACATCATGTGGGGGTCATTTGTACTGTATAGCTGGATGCACATGAGGAGTCTAACATGGCTGCAGATAGCTGATACCCAGAATGTAATGAAGTGTTCCATAATGCTCGCCTATCATAACCTAACCTCCTGTAGCTTCTTTCAATCGTCTCTTTTTAGAATAAAATAATAATAAAGCGAGTGGAGAGAGAGAGACGGCAGAGGATGGATGATTGATTCCTCCCACTGTGCAGAGTGTGTGTATTTGTCATTTTGATATTTGATTTTTTTCCCCCCAACAGATGGTCGGGAACTCGTTTCAATTAGAAGAAAAAAAATATTAAAATGATGTATTATACTATATTATCATATTAAGACACTTCTTCATTATCACACGTTATATTAACCTAATTACCAGTGTTGAGCAGAAAAGCTTACAGAAATGTCATTTGAGCCGTTGTTTTGCCAACATCCAGGAGTCTGTGTGTGTATGTGTGTGTGTGTGTGTGTGTGTGTGTGTGTGTGTGTGTGTGTGTGTGTGTGGGTACTACGTCATCAACCACCCGCTATGCAAGGGGAATTCTGCTGTGATGTATGCAACCGAATTTGCGGATCACGAATAGGACTGCACAGCCACAGACGAAACCATCAGAAGTAGCCAAGAGCCATGGACTTTTTGATTCTTCATCCTTAAGGGCATAAATGTGACGTCATCGTCGAAATCGACGGACAACTTAAGAAGAAGAAGTGTGTGTGTGTGTGTGTGTGTGTGTGTGTGTGTGTGTGTGTGTGTGTGAACCGCACAGCTGAGGTGTGGACTACTGCAGAGAGATGAGCAGTCACCCATGCTAAGCTATAGCTTGCTGCATGCTCAGTAAATCCCCACAGGTTGTACAGCTGCCCGCTTGTTAAAGCTGCAGGTGGGCTGAGGCAAAGAGTTATTTAGTGCACTATACGTTTGCTGCCAATGTACTTTTTTTCAATAAGTAATGCGGAATTGATGAGCGTTTAAACTTTAAAGTAACTTGCCCAATATTTTGCATTATACTTTGAGTCATGTATGTAAAAAAAAAAAGCTAAAACAATGCCTTCATTACAGAGATTATGTAAATATGACATTGTTTTTTTCACCTATATCCTCATATATCTATATCATTTTGCCATTGATATAAATCATAAAGCACGTATCGACTTTTTAAAGCTTTTGCCTGCACTTTTTGCCTAATGTAATGTGAAAAATTATAATGCTATCTTCTGTGATTCATCTGTGTCTTCTCATTTTGGTTTTGAATTGTTCCTTTAAACGGCATGTCCATTGTGTGTGTGCGTGTGTGTGTGTGTTTTAAAGTGTTAGAGAGTGTGTGAGAGTGTCACAGACAGGTGACAGAAATATGTTCCAGGGACGGGGCTCAGGTGGTTGTGGTTTGTCTCTGATCAAAGCTGACACACTGGACGGCAAAGGAACACACTCTCCCTGTCTGTGTCTTGATTTAGTTCAATCTCTATCACTCACTCACACTCACACACACACACACACACACACACACACACACACACACACACACACACACACACACACACACACACACACACACACACACACACACACACACACACACACACACAGAGAGAGCTAGAGGCTGTGTAAAGCTCTATCAATCTTTTTGAGCATGGGCACTGAGCAGCAGTCTGACGTTGCTCTCTCACACCTGATGCAGAGTCGCCACAGCAGCAGCCAAATGAAGTCATCTCTATGGACGGAGAACGCTGCCTTTAGTCTTCGTAGCTCTTATCCAGTTAGTCGTTTTTTTAAACACAAAAAAGGGATTATGAATAGGTTTCTGCGTGGCCCAGAATATATGCGGCTTCAAAGCAGTCCAAATTTGAAAGGGAGCTGTTGATGCACAGCTGAAAGAATGAGGACAAAATGGTGGACCAAACGGATGGACTGACCGGGACGTTGTCACATATAATCTCATGTAGTTTCTCTAGTCTCTCTTACTGAAAATTGTCCGGAATGTTTAGGATTATTTTTGCTGGTTAGGGAAATATTTAGACAGCAAACTAAAGAGATTTTTTTTCCCTGTTAATGTCACAATGTCTGCCCCTTCTGAATCCAGTTATTTTTACTGAAATCTTTATTTTTCCAACAGTTAGTAACCATTAAGGCTGCAACTAAGGATTATTTTGATAATCGATTAATCCGTCCATAATTTTCTCGATTAATCGATTATTAATCGATTAGTGTTTTGGTCCGTAACATGTCAGAAAATGGTGAAACATGTTGATCAATTTTCCAAAGCCCATGTTGACGTCCTCAAATGTATTGTTATGTCCAAAACACACAGATATATTTCAGTTTACTGTCATAATAGGATTAAAGAAACCAGAAAATATTCACATTTGAGAAGCTGATAGAATTTGGCATTTTTATTAAAAAATTACTCGAAACGATTAATCTATTATCAAAATAGTTGACGATTATTTTAATAATCGATTTGTCGATTAATCGTTGCAGCTCTAGTAACCATTGCCAGATTGTTGACGGGTAAGTGCGTAGCCTTAAGGTGGAAGACGGCACAGCACAGGTCAGGCTTAAGAGCAGCTTGGAACCAGAGTGCATGTATCACAGCCATAAGGCATGTGTATGAATCATTTCCAACAGTCAAGATATATCTAAAAGGTCATAACGCACACAACTGCCCATTGTGCTGTTATACTTACACAGTCTAGCCTTTGTACAGGAGCAGGCCCACTTATGCACTATAACTACATCCAAGGGCAATTGCTCTATACAAATAACAATCTGCTCCATATCTATTTTCAGATGTTCTGTTGTTAAGCAATTTAAAGCACACTGGTTGTGTGTGTGTGTGTGTGTGTGTGTGTGTGTGTGTGTGTGTGTGTGTGTATACATCTCTATATATGTATCCACACTGGACTTTGACAGCGATTATAAACAGCTGTATCCACCAAATAAAAAGGACACTCAATTCAAGCCCTTAGTATAGTTTCTGGACATTTGGGGCAGTTTACACTCAACAGTTACACTCTGGGGCTGGTTTAAAGGTTTATTTCTGATAATATTTTAGACTAAAGTAACCTTAAAGTCCCCTCCAGACATGTGTAATGCTCTACTTGGAATAATACTAATACTAATTTGTGTCTGAGTTGGAGTTTCTGTCTTTGGAATTACCTCATTAAATAATGAAAATTGCATCCACTTATTCTCCCTCACTGCAAAGTACAGAATATATGACTACGCTTGTATTGTTAGTTTTAAACCTATATGCCTCCTTTACTTGGCTGAACCGTCTGTCATCATTGTCTGTGCAATGGAGACTTAAAGTGCCCACAGTGTGTTTAAAACAATCTTGGACCAGGATTGGCTTTTGATAAATGTTCAGCACATACAGTATTTTTTTTAACCTTTATTTATACAGGTAAATCCCATCCCATTTTCAAGGGAGACCTGTTACCATTCTCACGCTACCATTCATACACCTTTAGCAGTCTATCGACTATCAATTCGGCATGCCTTTTCTAGAATTAAATCCGGTAAATGTGGTAAAGGCTTTGAAATAGCATTTTGAACCATCAGGTAGGGCGATATATTAAACATTCAATTATTATGGAATAATGAATAATGAACGAAGGACATTAAATCATCAGAAGGATTTTACAAGCTGACGTCATTTGAAACCATGACCTCAGTAATGTGTAATTAATGGGGCTGTACTGGAAGTCATTTCCAGTGCACGTCGTTTCAATTGGTTTATGTAATCCTATGCAGGGATATGTATGTCCTGTCTGTAACTGTATCCTTTTGGTCTCCGTTTAGTGTCTCCAGTTTGTAATATGATTCCAATTTGGGTTTGAAATGTAGAGATATTGTAATTGACATTTGGTGTTCTGAATTAAATGGTGTCTAATCATATGATGGTGGATGAAAAGCGTGTTTAGACCAGGCTGGGCTGTTCACAGACTGTGACAGCTCAAGAAGTTGTGTCTGTGCCAGTGTGTTTGATCACCAAGAAAATCCTCTCGTGTCAACTTTCTCTGACTCCCGACTTCAAAAATATATAAAAATAAATAAATAAATACCCCAAATCAAAGAGCATCAAGTAGCAAGAGAGAGATTCACTCGCGCCAGCCTCGAAATAGCATGAAGAGAGAAATATCAAAATATATCTTTCTTCTCTTTCCTCCCAGAAACAAGTCCAAAAGAACAAGGGAGGAAAGAGGGGGGAGAGCGGGATGAACTTGGAGATAAAACGATTGAACCCAAATCTTCTCAAAGCGGGGGCACAAGTGTCCTTGGATGTCCCCAATTTGTCCTGGGTTGATTTGACGTTATCATCATTGACTTGGAATAAGGCTAGCTTAATATTTGTGCCGGTCCTTACTCAATAGCTATTTCGTGCTCAAGCCGGGGATTGGGCCTCAATAATAATGCACCTCATTTTTGTAAGCGGCTCTCAAAAGGTGCTTTGTTTTTCTTTTCGGTGACAATGCTGTTAGTTGGCCAATGTACTTTCAAGGGCACAGCCGCGACAACGACGTCTGAGGCAGCCTCTTGCTTTGAGAGCCAGACCCGGACTTCTGGAAAACACACACACACAACTGCCTGTGGATGCCTTTATAATGAAGGCTATCAGGATTCCATTAGCCAGGCCGCTACTATCATACAAGGTCACAGAAGGCTAAGGATTTGCATAAAGACAGCTTTTTTAATGGCAACGGTCAGAACATACACTTACACCAAGACATCTTGTGCGCATCTCCCATCCAAAGTCCCACCTATAAGAGCTTGTTGACTTGTATGTGTGTGTGTTTGTGTGTATGTGTGTGTGTGTGTGTGGGCGTGTTTTGTTTTCCACTCTAATGCATGTGTAAACAACCCCCAAAAAGACTTCAAGAAACAAGAAAAAAGGAAAAACATGCAACAAAAATACCTTCGTCTCGAGGCTTGTTCATTGAAGATTCATCATGTTTTTTTGTGAGCGGACCTAGGGTTAAGAAAAAAAGGGGGGAAAAAGAGAAAAGACAAAATTCAAAAAAGATTACTGGCAAAAAACGGAGAAAAAAAAATAAGAATGTCAAAAAAAGAAAAGAAGAAAGAGCAAAAAGGACAAATCAGCAAGAGTTCATGGCTGCTTATTGTTTTTGTTTTTAGTTCCCCCTTAAAAAGAGTATAAAGGCAAAAACAACAGGCATCACAAACATAGATTTATCACAAGAAAAGACACAAGATCAAAGAAAACTTTTTTTTTTCGTCTCGTCCCCCCTGCAGAAGAAAATGACTGCCATTGTTTTACGGTCCCCCTTTTTCTCTCCTGATCTCCTTCAAACCCTGGTTGTTTGCACTGAGCCTAACGTTTGCTGGCGGGGTTGGTGAAAAAGTGGAGTGCGTATGTAATAATAACAAGGCCTCTGTGGTTTGAAGAGCAGGACCAAGCCCTTTTTTTTTCCTCCCAACATATGAGCAAGTCAAAAAAGACAGATTGTCAAAAAGACACTGGCAAAGAAGGAACACCTATGGGAAGAATGGTGGCTTTGGATCCTGATGCTCAAACCCACAGTTGTGGCACATGGAACATTATAAAGGACTGTCGCAAAACATCAATCAATAAGACCATTTTAGATAAACACACTGGAGACAAAGACGCCTTTAATTGGACAGCGAGAGGTAAAAACACACATACACACACATACCCACACTCTCACACACCCACACTCACACACAATGGCCCTGTAATGGTAAAAGGCATGTTAAACATGTTTAAAAAAACCAACATGGGAACAAGTGCTTTTGTGTTTTGAAGTGTGTGCGTGTGTGCGTGCACGCTTGCCATTATTTATTGCTTAAACCAGAGAGCCGTTCCCCTAGGTGGGTTAATAATTACATAGCACAACAGCAGTGTGTCCATTTTGAAATGACAAGAAAGCGTGACGCTAATTGCTTGGAGAAGTGCAGGTAAAAGGTGAACCTAAACTGATCTCCCATCTGCCCATTGGCTGTTTTTGGTAAATGAAAAGAGTGTCGGAGAGGAAAAAGAAGAAATGCACACACAGAGAGGGGGGGGGGGGGAAACAACCTCCTCTGTTCCTCCTTCCATCATTGACCCCCGAAGGATTTTATTTAATTTGTCGATGAACAGTTTGCATGACATTTAAGGAATCCCGACTTTGACGATATGGTTTCGTTGCCATCAACCCCAGTGTTTCTAGACCTCTTCTCTTAAGAGTCTTATTCGGGAAGTGAGGTGTTTAAGGAAAAATAAGCCCCAAAAAACCCCTGCTTTCATGTGTTGTCTCATTTTATTGTCCCCACACTATTCGTTTATGATATCACAGAAAAGAGACAATTCACTACAGTGGGTGTAAAAGGATAGATGTATAGTGCTCAGTTCATCTTTCAGGAGGCAAATGTTGGTTGAAAACAATTTTTACCGCAGCATTCAGAAAGTAAGTACAAAGACGCCTTTCATCGCTTTTCATCTGATAAATCCACTTTGGGAACTTGAGGTTTTGGAAAAGAAGCTGGATTTTATTCAGTTGACCGTGAGAAAAAAACAACATGTATAACAAAACACTGACGGACTTAAGACGCAGCAGGACCTTGTTTTCATCGAGGTGTTGTATTGAATGGGTAAATGCACAGCGGAATATTTGTAAATTACACACAGTGATAAAAGGACACGTGAATGGCGGGCCCTTTAAAAGATGTACGCACCTCCAAAACAGAAAGTCCAAAAATAATAACAAAATTGCGACTCATAGAATACAAAATCTACAATATGATAATATTTGGGTCTTTGTTACTTGAGCACCTACTTGACCAGTGCCACCCTGTCCCCTTAAAATCAATTTGCTCAATGTGTTTAGGAAAAAACGTATTTCCTATGTTACAGAGAAAGGATTGAGGTTTGATTTTTGAACAAGACAGAGTGTAGAGCAATGCAAAGTTGTAGAGTTAAGTCCTAACATTAGCATGCTAAGACCTTCAAATTGATAATGACCATTGTGTTAAAGGTGCAATGGGAAACTTTTAAATATTTCTGAAACAGTCTAATTTTCCTCTGATGATCATACAATAAATGTAACAGCAAACCAGACCATCACTGCATAGAATGCTATTTCTATTTAGTTTTTCTTAATGCCTGTGTCATTGGTACGCTCACCCAGGAACAACAGCTGGCGTAGTAAAAACACTACCGCTTTTGTCCAAAGGGGGTGCAAGAGTGAACAAAAACTGAAAGATGCGTGGACCACCTTTAACGTTCTGATGTTTAGCGGGTATAAGGTTTTGTATGTTCACTATCTTAGTTTAGCTAGTTCATGCTAACAGTGCTAATTTGCACTCAACATAAAGTGCAGCTCAAGCTTATGGGAATGACATTAGTTTTGATAGCTTGCTGGCAGCTATATCGAAAAAGTCAGGGCAACAGCATTGTCTGGGAACCATGGATGTTTGTACCAACGTTTTGACAATCCATCAATCACATTGCACTGACTGGAGTGATACAATTAATCTGCCGGTGGCACTGTGTGAAAGCAATCATTCAAATAATACATACATCATTTAGAAGTTAAAATATGGAATAAAACATCGTATATATTAAATAAAATATCATAAAATACAGTGGTGATTAAATTAATAAACTAATGCAAACAGGTTTTAGAAAATGTATATGCCTAATGAGAAGAGGTTATAGAAAGGCTAGAACAGAATGTACAAAAGACCAATGCACATTAAGATATACTATAGTGAAAGTTAAACAGTTTGTAAAAAAGGTAGTAAAATAAATATTCATGTATATTTTAAATTGTGCAGATATAACAGGTTGTTATACATACAGTATGCACTACTGCCCTGATACAGTGCTAGATAGTTGGGTTGTTATTGTATTGGTGAGGTTTACGATCTTTTCTATGCACTCAAAACCTGGAAGATTAAATGTTTTGTATTATTTAAAACTAGAAAAAAATAGTTTGTAATATTTCTGATGGCTTTAAGAACCTGAAAACAGAAGTTTGTAGATCATGGAATTCTTTCGTAGTTTATACCAGCTGAAACGTAACTCTTTGTGTGATTAATTATTGACCTCTCACAACACCCCCCCCCCCTTTTTTGTTTTACATATACTTGAAACTCTCAGTTTAAGGCCCACTCACTAGCTTTCCCACTATTCCTCAACAATGACGACCTAAGAAAACATTTCTCTGAGAAAGACCATAGGATGCATGAAAAGAAATATTGAGTGGACCTTGAGTTGGGAATTGTTTCTCTGGTTAATGGAAGTACTTTGTGTCTTTTCTTTATTAAGATAATGTAGCATAATGATGAAACTCATCGGAGTGTAAACTACATTGTCTGCAACACTTCATTAGCTAACCCATTATGACAACGGGTTTTTTGTAATATTCCTAAAACGGAGCACAAAACAAACATTGGACCATGTTAACGACTGCTGCAATTTCTACTAAAAAGTCAAGTAAAAAAAGAAAAAAAAGCTGAAATCGTAACCTGCCTATCAAAGAAACCAGACAAAACGATTTTTATTCGGGGGATGGGGGTAAAATTGTGCAGAGGAAAAATCAAGCAACCATTAGCAGCCCCGGCAACATGGTGAGACAAAGTGAACAAAATGTAGCTTGATTGACATCTTTTTGCAATGAGCGGGCGAGGTGCAGAGCAGTCTGAATCAAGCCGAAGGAGGGAAAAATAGCTGGGTTTTCTTGACGTTGCGAAACTCTTTTTCCAATCAATGGAGTTAAGGCGACAGGGTTGTGTGGAATTTGATGGAGGACCATACCCCGACTCCCATCAACCCCCTCTAAATCCCACACACCAATCGGAAGATGTCGAAAATAACAGCAAATGCAACTATAACACCCTCAGAATAGACAGTGGTACATTTCTACCTTTCTGCATTACCTGTGCTACATTTGCCATGCAGAAAGTAGCTGCACGATAATAGTTTTTTTAACTTAAAGTTATGTACACCCTCTCTCCTCTCTATACAGTGTCTGTCTTTAATCCTCATCTCTGTGGAACGGCGGACTGCAGCTCACTTTGAAACTTGTTACGTAAAGCTTCACTTTGAATCCACTTCTCCCGAAGGCCACACACACACAGACACACACATGGGCATAGACGTAACGCAGACACGTCGTTGGACAGCACACATACATGCACAACAGACTGGAAGGCCAGAGGTGTGGTGATGCACATTCACACAATGTGCAGTTTAAGCTGGGTTGGAGGATTTGGGGAGAAAATGGCAGTTGGGATAGAGATTCGAATTCAAATACCTCAACCGCTCTACTTGTTCTCTTTGGTCCCTCCCCTATGGTCCCTCCCTGACACACTCTACACCAACAAAGTCGTGCAAAAGTGAATGCCTTGCTCTGATTGGTCAAAGTGTACAGCTCATGTTAACTTTGACCAATCAGAAATCATATACCCCAGCTTTAAGTAAGGAGACAACAGGGAGGTTCACTACTTTGGGGATTTTGAATAACTACATCTACTGAATTGCATTTGTGCACCTTTGTATTTTATGAATGAAAATATAAAGTGAAAACCAACATGGAATGTTGAACCCTAATAAGGTGTTGGGCAACCGGGAGCCTCAAAGAACGCTTCAATACTTCTTGTCATAGATTTCCATAGATAGAGAAGTATTTACTTTTTTCCTACAGTAAGATAGCCTGGAAATCCAGACCCTGATATCTTGAACGATAGAGGGTCTGGCGACGATCAATAGTAATTTCCAACTCAAGGGGCGGCTCCTACTCGTACATTTCAAATGCCACTGCACGCAGTTGGATAGCACTACAACCAATCAGAGCGATGCACAAGGCGACGTAAGCCCCTTTCGTTTAGCGAACAGCTGTTAAACTGTTAAATTAAAGGTTTGCCGTTGTCGGTCGGCAAAATAGAACATTCCACTTACTTGCTAATGAAAGATTTGAGTGCCGTCTTCCAAATCGTTAAGGGTCGAGGCCAAAGCAGTATCAAACTCACACAATATATCCGCAGCCATCTCTGATGTTTACTATCACGGCTTCGACGTCGCATGCACGTCACTGTCGTCATCCGGTTACGTCCTCCCCAGAGTACCATATAAGGGGCTCTGGCGCGCCCGCCAGATTTCTGGCTTTCTTGATAAGCTTCAACGGAGCGTGTCCAGACCAACACGCGCAGCAAATTTAATTTGCCAGCGCCTAGTGGCAGGTCTGGGAATGCCAGGCTAACAGTAACATGTTAAAGGCTACAGAAAAAAGGATTAGAGTGCCCTCCATGATCCTTAAATGTAGAAAAGTTCAGAACAACTGGGGTTCTTGAAAGAGCTGGCCGCCCGGCCAAACTGAGCATTCGCTGTAGAAGCATGTTTTATGTGAGAGAGGTGATCAAGAATCTGATCATCTCCAAATATCTTTTGTTTGGAAGCCTTCAGAAGAACAACCATCTCATCAACACTCCACCCATCTGGACTTTATGTTGAGAGTGGCCACATCGAGGCAGATTCAGAGAAAGACACATGAAAGCACAGAGGGTCCTCTTCCAACAGGACACAGTCAAAATATCACAGTGGCTCGGGGACAAGCCTGTGGATGTCCTTGAGGGACCTAGACAGAAGACAGACTTTAACCAACTGGAACATCTCTGCAGACAGCTGAAAATTGCCAATTCAAACAGATGGAGCTTTACAGGATCTGCAAAAAAGACAGGTAGAAAGTCCTAAAATCCAGGTATGTGAAGCTAAAATAATGCTTTTGCTTTGTCATTGTGGGATACTGAGTGTAGAGTAAAGGGGGTGGAAATACATTTTAATAAGGCTGAAACATCACAAAATGTAAAACAAAAAAATGAAGGGGTCTAAATACACTAGCCCTCCGTCCGCCCATCCGTCAAAAACTGCAGTGATTAATATGTTTCAGATGGCAACAAGTTGTTTGACCCTAACTATTGCAGTGAATAGCTTCTTAATTCTTAAACAACCATGTCAGAAGACATATGCTGTGGTTTTGGAAAATATGTTACTGTTTCAGAGGGGTGAAATTATTGGCCTGCATAAAACAGAGAACACTACTCAGGAGAAGATGAAACTACCAAAATCATGTTAAGAACTGTCCAACGCATTATTACAACCTGGATAGATAGTGGCGAACTGTCATCTTTGAGGAAGACATGTGGTTGGATAAAAATATTTAATGATCGTGATAGGAGATCACTTAAAATAAATAAAATTATTTGGTGGAATCAAATTTTTAAATATCGACAGTAGAACTCCTGGCTATGTTTAATAGTGAAACTAAGAGCATTTCCACACGCACAATGTGAAGAGAACATAAGGGATATGGAGTATGCAGTGGGGCTTATCTGGATAAAATGCTCCAATTTGCCAGGGAGCATACAGATTGGACTCTGGAGTAATAGAAAAAGGTTGTGTGGTCTGATGAGACCAGATTGACCCTGTTCCAGAGTGATGGGTGCATCAGGGTAAGAATAGAGGTGGATGAAATCATGCTCCCATCATGCCTAGTGCCTACTGTACCAGCCTGTGTGACAGTGGAGGATCTGGGGTTGCTTCAGTTGGACAGGTCTAGGTACAGAGCAACCTTGTGTAACAAATAAAGCTTATCAAAATGTGTTAAGGCGAATATGTGCCATAATCAAAGCGAAAGATGGTCCAACAAGTGTATGTTTGTTTGTATGTGAGTGTATTTATGACACATTGAAATATACCGCATCAATAGCAGCTCATTTCCTAGTTTTAAACAATATGTTCGACAGGTTTATTTTATACTTTGCTTTTATAGTTCAAACGTTTTGAGTCACCTGCATGCCAGAGGAGAATACTGTTGTAACCATTCTTTCCCCCAAATAGCCTTCGATTTTACATTTGTTTTCCAGCCCAGTAAGGCATCAATGATACTCGATCATTATTGACAGTTCTTTAAACTGGGTTCTAAGTATCTTGGGAACCTATTGTTCTTTGGGCCCTCAACAGTCTAGTACAATGGTTAGATTGAATAGGTTTAAACAGTGATTTGTTGGTTCATAGTATGTTCAGCTGATGTCAAGTGATCCAGTTCCAATGGTGCTAAGTAACCTTGGACAAAACTTCAATGTCTAGTTTGACTTTTTTAGAACAGTTATGCTGTTGCAACACAACTTCACAGTTTCTTTTACCAATTACTTTTTTTAAGTACTTCTTTCACTGCCTGTCTGTTGAACCACTGTGCAGTATTTCTTATAACTTTTTTTGCAAACCCATCATACGATATCATTTATCTGAATAAAGGACTTTCTTGAGCCTAACAGGACGACAGATCATTAAAAAAATTGACTGTACCCAATCAAGCTTTTGTGGCAGGCGATTCCAAACTTTTGAATGGCTGATCTCCTTACAAATATTGAGATAATGATTTGAAACCATATCGCACAGCCCTGTTCAGTGTACATCCTGGGCTCAGATATAATTGCAGTGTAAAATGTGTATACACATCCATATAAGTGTATTGAGTTTTCCTCATTTAGTAGTATTATGCGATTTGAGGAATTCAAAAGGCCATACACAAAACAACAAGGCTCATTTTCACAATGTTTGTGGGTATGAGGCAGTGTGTGTTTGTGTGTGTGGAACAAACGTTTGGGTGCAGAGACGAGAGTAAGTAGGTGTTGAGTAGCTCATTTAGGCAAAGTGTGCCAGTCCGGCATGATCTACGAGGAAATGGAACTGAGTCCGACAGCTTGTGAGTGAGCGTCGACCATGAATGATGGATGCCAGTTTGGAGCTGCACAATGGGGCTCTCTCTGTGTGTGTGTGTGTGTGTGTGTGTGTGTGTGTGTGTGCGTGTGTGTGTGAGAGTGCGAGAGAGCGAGATGGAAAAGAGATTGGGACATTGTCATTGTCCTGGAGGTAAAATATTGCAGCGGAAGTGCAGTGAATAAGTCAATAAGATTTGTGCACAAGTGTGTGTGTGTGTGTGTGTGTCAGTGTGTGTGTGTGTGTGTGTGTGTGTGTGTGTGTGTGTGCATGTGAGAGCAGGTCCTAGATGAGTAAGTGGGATGAGTGAGACGTTGACTGCCACTCCGAGAGTTGTTCAACCGTAGACGCTTTCCCTATTTCATGCATTGTTAGTGGATGTTCTGCTGTGTTTGTCGGTAAGGGAAGGGGGGGGGGATACAGCCGTTCAATGTAAAGACAATCAGGCAGGCAGGAACGCAAGGGGACATTCTATACTGCCAATCTCCTGCTTTATCACACATCACTGCCCTCTCTCTCTCTCTGTGTCTCTCTGTCTCTCTCTCTCTCTCTCTCTCAGCCAATACACGCTTACAAATGTGTAGGCACTTCGCAGATGAGTAGCTGAGATGAGTAAGCTGTGACTACACTACAAAACAACTATGGAGGTCATTTTCCAATGAATGAATGGCAGCGATTTAACAATAAGATCCTGTGTGAGCCAGCTTGTCTGTCCTTTTAAGGTGCTCCTTCAACATTCACCCTTCAGCAATATTCTAAATGGATTTATAGAGCCGTCATTAGTCCCCCGAGGCTCCTGAGGGACAAGCTGGAGGCGGCGGGAGTGGACAATGACTTGGCTGAGTGGATCCTGGACTACCTCACAGACAGACCTCAGTTTGTGAGATCCAGGGATTGTGTGTCTGAGGTCCAGACCTGCAGTGTGGGGGCCCCCCAGGGGACCGTCCTCGCACCATTCCTCTTCACCCTCTACACTGCAGACTTCAGACACAACACCGACGGCTGTGTCCTGCAGAAGTTCTCTGACGACTCTGCCATCGTCGGACTCATCACTGAGGACGACGACGCAGAGTACAGAGGACTAACGCAGGACTTTGTGGACTGGTGTCAGCGGAACCACCTCCTCATTAACGCGGGGAAAACCAAGGAGATGGTGGTGGATTTCCGCAGACGCCACTCTGCTGCCCCCGCCCCAGTGAACATCGAGGGACGGGACATTGAGAGAGTGGTCTCTTACAAGTACCTGGGTGTTCATCTGAACCACAAACTGGATTGGACTCATAACACGGACGCTCTCTTCAGGAAGGGCCAAAGTCGGCTCTACCTCCTGAGGAGACTCAGGTCTTTTGGAGTACGGGGGCCTCTCCTGAAGACCTTCTACGACTCTGTAGTGGCATCAGCCATCTTGTACGGAGTAGCCTGCTGGAGCAGCAGCATCACAGAGAGGGACAGGAAGAAGCTGGACAAGGTCATCAGGAAGTCCAGCTCTGTCCTGGGCTGCCCCCTGGACACAGTGCAGCAGGTGGGGGACAGGAGGGTCCTGGACAAACTAACATCCATGCTGGACCACGACTGTCACCCCCTGCAGGACACTCTGTCTGCTCTGGAGAGCAGCTTCAGTGACAGACTGATTCACCCTCGCTGTGTGAGGGAGAGATTCCGCAGGTCTTTCCTTCCTGCTGCGGTCAGACTGTACAATCAGAACTGCTGACCCTGTACATGTCATTCACCTGTATATACTGCAATCATGTGCAATACTGTAACTTAAGAACGTGCAATAATGGTGCTACATGTGTCACTGTCACTTTATTATTTATTCTGCCCATATCCTGCTAACTCACATAGTTATAGTTTATATTTATACAAAGTTTAAAGCTAAAACATAAGCTTATACAAAGTTTAAAGCTAAATAAGCATTTACAGCTATTGCTGTGCCCTCTGTGTGCTCTTTACTCCTGTGTGCTCTTATTCCTGCTCTAATGTGTGATGCAACACTGAAATTTCCCCACTGTGGGACGAATAAAGGATATCTTATCTTATTATCTGTCACAATTAGTTTTTCCACCGCTCCGCTGTCATTACGTCTCAATTCAGTCCCTCTCAATTGAATGACGTGATTTGCATGTTTATCACACAAGCCTGGCTAACAAGAGGCACTTTGAGGGTGCATTCACACTAGGCCAAGGTCCCCAGTAAGCACAATTGTCCCCCCCTCCCATTTCCCCGCTTGCCTGGACTCACACTGCACCTTAAGATCCGGGCCAGGGCACCATTCCTACTTGCCACTACTTCACTGTGTCTGAACTAGTGCAGGTTTGGGATTCGGAGCGTAATGTATCCGGTTGTTTTTGAATATTTTCAACCAAGCCGAATTTGCAGCGAAAATGTATACAAGGACTGCAACAGTCGTGAAGCTGCATGCATTAAAAAAAAAAGTTGGTTAGATCTTCACATTTCAAAAGGTGCTTGATCATTGTTGGATTATGCGGCTATTTTTTGCTAATTTCAGAAGCGTAAACTCAGATCCGTTTTCTCTTTTCATCCTTGTTTTGGGCCATAAGAAATAGATCTGTCGTGGTTGAGCTGGCTTTGGCGTGCTTTAGTCACATTCCACATTCTTCTTTGGAATTAATTAAATATGTGTCGAAGGGTTCTGCAAAAGTATTAGATGTATTCATATCTCTGTACCAAAAGGGCTTTTTAAAGGCGTCAACTGAAATAAAGAACGGATAAAAGAATTCCTGTGACTGTTGCATAAACTATGCTTTAGAAGTGTGTTAGGAGGGCCGTTTTTTTGTAGATGGTCAGCGACTTTGAAAATTGCATCAAGCATGTATCTCTCTCTTAAAAATTAAACTTTTTTTAATTTTACAATTCACGTTTTGGTCCTGCATGAGTAATTATAAGTACTGACCCTGAGAGTTCCAGCTCCATCGCAGCTGAAATGATATTTAATGGTGCATTTCACGTGTCTCTTTGTATGCACCACAATGTTTTTTCCCCCAATACATTTCCAAAGAGGATGTAATTGAGGACTGTTGAGGACGCCTATCTACATCGAAAACAGCCAAATGAACTCCGACACACGATCCACCAATAGTGTAAGTCCATTAACTATTCTTTGGAATGTCTATCAGCAAATTACAATGCGAATCAGAAGTTCTGTAGTGCAGAGTAACATATGATGTCCTCGTGCTACTGCTACCACATTGTCTTAATCAGTTGACGCTAACGGTTTCTAGCACTTGTTTCCAACCCTTCTCTTTCTTTCCCTCGCTCCCCCACTTCTTTTTGTCAGGCTTTTGTCTCCAATTTAGCGTTTCACTATCCTTGCCATTTTCTCTGTCTTTCTCTGTCAACTCCTAGTCTATCCCTTTTCATCCTCCCGGTGCTTCATCCTCAAGCCTTTAGACTGAGTGTCTGAGAAATATCGTTCCAATAGCTGACGGGGAATTAAGTAGACAGACCTTTTTTTTTAAAATAGAAAAAAAAAAAGAATAGTGTGCGTGAGAGGGGTTGAGAAAGAGAAAAAGCAGTGTGTGCTTTAGAAAGGGACAATAAGCTGAAGCCTAAAATGGAGTGTACTTTGTACAGGTATGACGGATGGAGGAAATCAACATTAGTGTGTGTGTGTGTGTGTGTGGGGGGGGCTAAATGATTGTTGTGAAATAGACGGTAGGAGGAGGAGGAGGAGGAAGATAAATGTATGGCTAGAGAGGTATTATTAAGATGACAGCGGAGGAAAGGGGGAAATAAGGGAGGTATGGAAAGGATACAAAGAGATGACTGTGACGGACGGAAAGAGATGGAGAGATCACGTGAAGAAGACGGGAGAGAAGGGAAAGACGTAAACAGAGATGTGGAGAGAGGCGGGGAGGCAGATGTAGTGACATTTACTGAGTGGTGATGATGGAGTAGGCATGAAGGTTAAAGCTATTTTCTCCCGTGTAGCAAGACACACAACCACACACACACACACACACACACACACACACACACACACACACACACACACACACACACAACCACAACCACACAACCACACACACTGTCTAGTCTGATGCCAGATTACTCTACAATTTCAGACTCATTAGAGGATTTGATTCCTCTTCAGTCATTGTGAAATAATTACAAAGATTTCCATCAACTTGTGACACCGTCAACTACACATTCTGCTCTTCTCGGCCAGGGATATTGAACGTAATTGGAGATTGTGAGCCCCGCCGCATTAACTTTTCATAAGGTGACACATAAGGTGAGCGAGAATCCAATAGTATACCCTACTACTTCATATGTCAGGTTGCATCCCCAGGTGTAAACACAGCACACAACGCACAGCTTTTAATGAAGACATCGATTTGTGCAAAGTGCGGCAGTGACGTGTGTGTCTGGTCTCCACAGAGGATGACCATCGGGGGTGGGGGGGGGGGGGGGGGGGGGGCAGATGTTAAGATACAACAGCATTATTCTAGCTAATTATCTTCATGTAGAAACAATATTGATTATTTGTATGGAACATAGCTTGTTTAATGCCGTGTACTGTAGAACAAAAAAAGCATTCTTGGAGCCTAATTTACCATCTCGATGTAAAACGCATAGGCATTGACCCATTTCCCTGAAATCATTCGCTGATGTCAGGGTGTGTGTTTGCATGTGTGTGTGCGTGTGTGTGTGTGTGTGTGTGTGTGTGTGTGTGTGTGTCTGCTGAGCCAGTCAATTCCCACTCTCAATAGCATGATTTCCTCTGCTCCAGAGGTGATAGATTAGTGGAGAGACTCTCACTCCATCTCCTGTGATACCCTGAGTGTGTCAGAAGACATGGGAATAAAAGCCCACTTCTTGTCTCCCTATGTAAAAGATAGGGCGGGGGAGTTCAGAATAGCCCCCGCTTTTTAACCATTTTGACATTTGCAGTTTTGTCGGCAGAGCTGCGTGTGTGCGTGTGCGCGCGTGTGTGTGTGTGTGTGTGTGTGTGTGTGTGTGTGTGAGCTCTTTATTGGACTAACCTTTGGGGAGTAAAAGAGTCTTTACATTGTCTGACGCACGGGGGAAGGCGGAGAGGGTAAAAGGAGAAACAAGGAAAATATGGAGGGAGGTAGTTATGTTGAGCTATCAAAATGCCGACAGGCTCAGCTGGCCCTGTTGCCATTTCATGTAGTATTTCATCTCTGAGGTAATCTCTTGCGGTGCATTGTCTCGCCTCGCCTTTAGTCCATGAAAAAAAAAACAAGAGAGAAAAGCAATCTGTGTGTTGTGTGTTTGAACAGTCATTCAACCCCGTGGGCTATTTCTGCCCTAAACAAAGGCCTGTCGGTGATCTGTGCAATAACCTTCCAGCGTTGATCCAAGATCACTGGTGCTATTTATCTGTCCGTGTGGGCTTTGAACTCTCCATGCTGCTCTTACACCAAAGCACTCTCTACTATAACATGTTACACACTTCTTCTCTACTCTCCCCCTCCCTCCCTCGTTCCCTCCCTCCCCTCTCCTCCCCTCCCCTCTCCTATCTTTTTCTTTGTTGGATATTTAAATATACAGTAATGGTATCGGACACTAAACGGATACCAGGCTAAAAGGAGTGTCTTTGTTTTACAATATCTCCATATGAAAAGGAAAGAACAACAACGACAAAAATATCTATTTAAAGATAGTTCCAAATACAAAGAATATGTATGCAAATATACAAATATAAAAATGTGTGTATTTTCCGATAGTCTCTTTATGACTGGCTTTAAACGCATCAATATGGGCGACTGGCTAAAAACAAGTGAGATTGGTCGGAGAGCATGTAAAAACAGTAGCACAGCAGCAGTATCTATCCAGAGTTAGCCAATATCCGCTAACATTAGCCATCAATATGTTACTGGTTACCGGAAACTAAACACACTAAAGATTTTACTGCTGCACGCGTTGTAAGCTGCAGACGTTTATCTGGTATCGATCCTATCCTCTACAAACAGTTAAACACTGGACACAAGCACAGTCAGTGGAAACAGCAGCATCAGCGCGTCTCTATTAGTGGATCAGGTGACTGGACTGGCAGATTGGATATAAAGAAGTGTATGGTAGAAGGCTTGTTTGGTGGCAAACCCTGTGCCACCCTCCCTCCCTATCTCCCTTCATATCCATTTCCTACTCCCAGGCTCAGACATTTAAGAGCCTATTCCACCGTGGAGTTGCTAGCAGCGGTGGGACTTAACAGAGCAGTGAGGGCATGAGGCAGAGCTCCTTACACTGACAGAGTGGGACGGCCAAGATGGAGGACCGGACTCATTTAGGTCAAAGTTCCAGAAATGACAAAAAAAAAACACACGTTCCAATTTCTTCTTTAAAAGTTTCTTATGGCTTTTCGTCCCCAGTGTGAAAACGCCCCGGCATATTCCATTAAAGAAAAAAGTCTACACTTCAATATTGTTGGGTTATGAAATCACGATTTTCCGTTTATACTATTTTCCTCCCTCTCTGGAGGTCTTCTTAAATGGAATCGGAGTCCCCAGTTAAACTCAAACGAGAAACATATAGGAGACTCCTAGGGAAATATGGCAGATCTGACAACAGTAATGTAACATAATACAGGTTATTTTAATGCTTTTGGACAGCTCAATTGCCACCTCTTTCACGCCACCTTATCTGCTCCATGGTACATCCCACTAAAGAAAACAACAGTTTACAACACACTGAGAAACTAAACCTGGAGCTGGTGCATTAACTGTACAATGAGGTGGGGGAGGTGATTTCCACAAAATCATCCAGGATTAAGAATACAACGTTTAATAGATCTAGCATTAAATAAGTGATCATATCTTTGTGGAATCACTTGAGTTTGGGTTGAAGTGTCGCTTAAAATATGGCTTATTTTTTTTTTCTATAAGGCTAAGGACCATTATGCCATTTAGATTTTTTTCCATGGGGGATGTGACTGAGACACAGGGATGAGTATGGGTAAAAGACTGCGGCTATGTACTAAACAGTTCACTATTCACTATGTCGTTCACTAAATTGTACACCATTGTGTGAGTAGTGTTGACTGAGTGTCTGGTGAGAATAACTATTTGTTACTAACCCTTTTGTTATATGAACCCTTTAAACAAAACAAGTGTCCATTCACGACCCCTGATCACTGGATGCTTATATCTAACAGTTGTCACAAGTATTTGAGTCTTATTGTCCAGTAATTCACAAGAAACACAATATTAAGTATGGATAACAGCATAATTAAAATGCATAAATGATTTTTTTGTGCTTTGCTTTAAAATGAATCATCTTGTGAACCGTAAGATGTATCTTTCAACACCCCGTCGGCGGCAAACCCATTCTTATAGAATGCAATTATTCCACAGTACTCTGTCTCTGTCCGTGGTGCTGAAAGTGTATGCTGACAGTGAGCCTTCCATGCTGCTGTTCTTTGTGGCTTTCTTTTTGCCTCATGTGTGAGAGTGCACACACAGGCCAAATGAACCTTGGATTATCTGACTGACTGCGCAATGCATGATGGTAGTACGTTCTTGGTAAGTAACCACTAACTTGTACATCGATTCATTATTTGATATCTAATCACGTGTGCTTGAACAATGTTTACCTCATCTTGTTATCCAGTTGATTTACTTCAGTGATATAATCAAGTAGTGTATGCATAACTTAAATGTCTTTGTTTTAGTGGACTGTCTAAACATTTTCAGAAAATGTTCGAATATTGTATTATGAGAAGGGTGGGCGTAATAAGCTGCGCATTTTTTCTCATAGCTACAATCTCTTTTTGACATTGATGTATTGCTTGGTGGCAGAATACATGCTGTATGCACCTGGGAACGCTTCTTGTTTCCAGGTTTTAATCTCATTTCATTTGAACCAAAATAAAGACAAATCAATGAATCAAAAGAGATTGCAAGACATTTTCTGTGGATTTATATATGGCTGTATTGTTCGCACCTCAATTTGTTACGTAACTGGCCTCATAAGAAGCTTCCACAGGAGACCAATTGTGAATATGGGCCTGGCTTTGTTTGGGTCTCTGTACAACAATCCTGCTTATGTTCAATTTGGCAGGACACTTTGGTCTTCAATCATTGTTCTAAGACTGTCAGAGGCTGCTTTTTTGAAAAAGATGTAATTCAGCCAACAGCTGTGATGCCATGTGTTTTTGTGTGTGCTTGTGTACATCGGTATACCTCAGCATATATCTATATATGTGTGCATCTGTGTGCAAGATTAAGACGGGTTACGCGCGGGTGTGTGTGTGTTGCACTGGCCCAGGTGTTGGTGAGCTGCAACAGATGATCACATCACAGCTCCATGGATTAAACTGAACTTCCAGTCATTAATATGAGGCGTCAGCTCCAAGCCGGCAGCCTCACTCGCTAACTAGTGATGGATTGCATCGCAATGAAGCATTGACTTTCCTCCTCCACAAACACATTAGCAGACTTGTTCCACCAGAGGAGGACGCCTTACCTCTGGATAACCTCTCTCTCTCTCTCTCTCTCTCTCTCTCTGTCTCTCTCTCTCTATGTATTCCTTCATTCCTCGTTTCTTTGAATCTCTCCATTTTCTTTTTCACTCTCTACCCTTACTATTCAGTGCTTCGGGAGGCACCGTGAGCACTGGGACCTGGCAGAGGGAGATCTGTGTGTGTGTGTGTGTGTGTGTGTGTGTGTGTGTGTGTGTGTGTGTTTGTTTGTGTGCGTGTGTGGGATGATTTGCATTCACTGCCACCGGCCACCTCAGCTTCAGAGGCCCTGAAGAGATGGCCCTTTGAGCTGTATTGAATGAGACGGAGTGTATGTGTGTGGTGGTGGTGTGTGTTAGAAAGAAAGAGAGAGAGGGGCGAATGGGAGGTAGGTAAAGAAATGGGTAAAAAGGCCTCACACCTCATAATGGGGAATGAGCAGTGCATTTTAAATGTGTGTGTCCTTGCGCCAACAAGTGAGCGCATGTGTCTTTTTTTGTGTGTAACTAAGTGTGTACAACTGTACATTGACCAAACAAGTGTTTGCCTGTGTGTGTCTGTGTGTGTGTCTGTGTGTGTGTGTGTGTGTGTGTGTGTGTGTGTGTGTGTGTGTGTGTGTGTGTGTGTGTGTCTGTGTGTTTGTGTGTGCATGCATACATGTGCATCTTCAGTTACTTAGCATTGGGGTTAACCAGAGCCATATTTAATCCCTAGACAGCTGAATCATACTTTTGACAGTGTGCCTCACAGGTTGCTTGGCTCTCTACTATATCTACTTTCCTCAAGGTGTCCTACATGACAAGAACACTTCCAGTCTGAGATAAGTAATCCCTCATAAACTAGCAGCATTTATTGATTTTCTATCTCCAAGTGAGTCTAGTGATTATTAACCAACAAAGTAATAAGAATGTCTAATATCAATATCACTGCAATCCAATAGTTTTTTTTTGTTGCAACATTGCACCACCCTGTTTGGATATTCAAGCTTATCTGTATTTCACAGCACAACAACATGGCAGCAGGATAGCTGAGCACGCTTGGATGAAATGGCCGACTCAGCGGCTCAGACTGTGAACTGTATCAATAAACTGGAGGATTAATTATAAAAAGGCAAACACACACACACACACACACACACACACAGAGCTGAGGGCAATTCATGAGCGCTCATTCCAGCTTTACAAACTGGAATCTTGTTTGGATGAATTGTTAGCGTGTGGTGTTGAAGCTAGCTGATAGAGCATCACTACAAAATCTGCTGTACCAGTTGAATGCCGATTAGCAACGAGGGAGCGCTATCACCAGAAATAACAAAACAACCCCTTCAACATACAAATACATATCCGGCTAGCAATGAGGAGAACACAGTAAACATGAAGGTATTTTAAGATGCAATTATGCTTTGTCATAGATTGGTTAAGTGAGCACATTGTTGTGAAACTATCTCCCAAACTACAGAATCGGGTGAAAATTATTCTGGTGGTTCATCACTATGAGTGACCCATTTCACATGCATTTTATATGATTTATTTTCCCATACTTGCTAATATTAAAATAGTGATCAGGGCAGCTTTAAAATCGCAGGGTTCAGCTTTAAGTGTTGGAGCTAATATGTATTTTTTCATCATTTCAACGGGTCTTCTATGTACATTTAAAGCGAAACTAGAAGAAAGAAATCAAGAGGTTTTTTAAGTGTCCGAAACCTATAGGCCAGATAAGAGGGCACCGTTATCCTGTAGTGAACCGATTGGTGGGAGCCTATTTTTTAATGCAATGTTTCATTTATGGGGCATCGTGGCACATCGGACTTCATCAAATCCCATTACATGTACTCCATCAATCCCCCGGTTAAATCATGATGATATTCTAGATTGTGCCGCCGACAGAAGCCAAAAGAACATGGATAGTCAAAGCCCTGAGAGATTATTATTTAAGTACTGTTGTAAAGTCAATTCACTCTCCTGAAGCTTAAACGATCTTTTTTAAATGGACTGTCTGCGGCTAAATCCTATTTCTGCCTCCATTGCTCATCCAAAGCGTAAGGTGGCACATTGGCAGGCTAGGGAGCTGTCACAATTTCAGGTGGCAGACGACAGAGGGGAAGGGCACATGCAGAGGCAAAATGGTGGGAACGTAATGGGAGGAGAGAGAGAGAGAGAGAGAGAGAGAGAGAGAGAAAGGCTGGATGAAAAGAAACCGCAATGCATGAAGAAGAGAGATAATACCAGCTGAATGAGAGGAATAGGAAAAAGAAAGGAGAGGCATGGAGGGAGGACGGGAGAGAGTCGATCAAACCGATGACCCACATGGATGCGACAAAAAAAAAAGCGGAGAAACACACCGCAGAGATTATTAGGATCATGTGATGATGTGCGGCCCACCACACACACACACGTACGCACGCCCACTGAATACTGAGACACAACCCACGCATGCATCTTACAACACACACACACCCTCAAAATCCCTCCCTTTTCTCTCCCATCTCTCCGGCTTACAGGCTATAAATAGCTGGAACTGAGCCCTTGCTAATTCCTTCATTCAGAGTCTAGTGGAGGGGCGGAATGCACGCGGCCTTTGATGCGCGCCCCGACAGGAAGATGCAGGAAGAGGTGAATGGATAGTTGCCAGGACGACCCCTCCACCCTCCACCCCACTTCCCCCCTTTCTTGTCTTTCCTTGGTTATCATCCTCTTTTCATTTCAGTCTCTCTCTCTCTCCCTCGCTAACTAACTACACTGCTGCACCTCTGTCTCCTTCAGCGGCTAACTGAAGGCTTCAGTATGTGATCAATATCATAATCAGGCAGTCTGCTCCGCCTGGGTCGTTATGAGGCGGCTGTGTTCGCAATAAGTAAAGACACTTAAAGAGAAATATGCAAATCAGTTCTCTAGTTATAGGCATTATTGATATCGGCTGGGATGATTTTGACACATCATCAGACAGAAGCACTTTAAGGTAACGCTGAAATATTTCATTTTCATTTCATTTAACTTTTATTTATCCTCGAGAGACCAATTGAGGGGTGACCCTCATGTTCAATGACGTCGAGTTTAAAATAAATTCAAAACAACAATACATACAAAATATTCAATGCAAATACATCAAATACACAACAAGTGAAGAGAAGAGAAAAAAAAAACCAATTGAAACATTTACAAAGTGGTGAAGAGTGGCAGCAATTAAAAGGAATAAAGTACAATATAGTCTAATTAAAACAGTTACAAGTAGAGTTTGGCAGATCCAGGATAGTCTGTTTAAATTGGCCAAAGGATATGAATGTATTTAGTTTAATTTTTAGCTGTAAGTTGTTCCAGGAGTCGGGGGCACTGAAGCTAAAAGCTGTCTTTCCCAGCTCAGACCGGGCTTGTGGGACATAAAGCATAAGCATGTCAGTGGAGCGGGTTTGATAAAGCCCATCTGAAATGTGCAGCATTTCTGTTAAATAACGAGGAAGCTTCCCAGTCAAGGCTTTGTAAATAAAAATGTGCCAATGTGCGTCACGTCTCTCTTTAAGGGAGGACCACCCAACCTTTTCATATAAGAGACAATGGTGTGTGTCATAAGCATCTCCTGTGATGAATCTTAAAGCAGAGTGAAAAACAGAGTCTAGGAGTTTAAGTCATGAATGTGATGCATGCCGGTAGACCACATCACCGTAATCAAGGACAGACATGAAAACTGCCTCAATAATCCTTTTCCTACTAAATAAAGGGAAGGTGGTTTTATTCCTATAAAAATAGCCAATTTTTTGTCGTAGTCGACAAACAAGATTATTTATATGAAAATGAAAAGTGAGTTTATCATCTAACCAGACGCCGAGATATTTATACTCTGTGACTCTTTCAATTAAAAATCCATTCTTTGTAAACATATTAAAATCATTAAAATGTGTAGTTTTTGCTCTGGAGAAACACATATATTTGGTTTTGTCTGTATTAAGAACAAGCCTGAGGTCCACTAGACCAGGGGTGGCCAACCAGTCAGAGACAAAGAGCCACATTTTTTACTGTGTTACTGCAAAGAGCCACATCGTACACACGGGTACACACAGTGGCAAAGGTGGGCCACAGAGTTAGAGTGGGGTGGCCATCGCACACCTGAATTAATAGCATGTGATATGCTGTACAACCAATTCAAAGATGATTTATAATCCCAAATGCCCAAATCATGTTAGTATCCATTGTAATGTTTGTCAGAAAACTAAACCCCTGAAGGGGGGTCTGGGGGCATCCCCCCCAGAAGATTTTTTTGTGTTTTTAACATGTAATCTAAGCATTCTGGTGCATTCTCGCGAAGATAATAAAGGAAAAAGTCAATATTTATTTCAGCTCAGATGAATAGTAAAATTAGCAAGACAACATAACTTGCTAGCAGCCAGATGCCTAACAACTGGACAGAGGGACGGATGACCACTAGCTTTTGACCAAATAGCTTGCTAAAAAAATAAACCTTTATTTATGAAAGTCTGCCCTTGCTAAGAACATGTTACACTTGCTAACTACAAACTTTAATTTTTTTATTCAGATTTCAAAAATCTGCGGGGACACGTGCCTATACACGTGCATGGGTGGCACGCATGTCACAAGCACACTTATGCTGTTTTCAAGACCTTTGCTGACCAGAGACCAGTTCTAGTGGCCACAGTCCTACCATTAATTTAGTAATTGAAAATTGCAAACTGATCTCATATCAGTGGATTGGAGTGTTTGTGTGATGAACTTGGCAACTACCTATCAAAAAAAGTTAAGAAAGAAAAAATAATACATATCATCTCTGAACTAGGATACATATCAGGAAAAAAATGTAATAAAAAAAATAAAATGAAAATAAAAAAAAACATTTGAACTGGGGGGGGGGGCACTGGAGTGGCCAGTAAGATTTCAGGGGGGGGGGCTTTTTTATTTTCGCGGGGAGCTTGCACATGCATGCACCAGCATTATTTATTAATAAAAAAAAAATAAATAAATAAAAAAAAAAGGGGCCCCACACTAGGACTTGAAACGGGCCCCCAGATCGTTAAGGCCGCCCCTGTGATAATGACAGGACTGGACTAAAGACGACAGGGCAGTCATTTTCAACAATGAACATTGTGTGCACTGCCTCACACACAAACTCTCAGTTCAACCAAGTCCACAAACAAAAATGTAACAATTTAAAATAGCGTTTTTCTCTTACTATGCATGTTGCTTTGTGGGACTTACTTTTAGCATGGAGAGAGCTGAAGTGGCGCTGAAGATTTGAAGCCTTGAAATGCGCAAATGACACCTGGCATATAAGGCAGAATGGCTTGGCATAACGTTCAACAAAAAATATGAACTCTCCCACTCTGTTTCGGAGCGAACTTGACACAAATAGTTTACTCACGGAAAACCTCCCTCCAAGCTGAGCGGGCAGTTTTATGTTGCGTCCGCACCAAACGTTTGCGAACGTTATGTTGCGTCCTCAATTAAACATTTGCGAACAGGCATACACATAGGGCCTACACATTAATAAAATAAAACATGAAATAATAGACAACATGTAAAACGAACGTAAGAGCCGCATGAAACGTTTGCGAACATGCACACACATAGGCCCACACAAAAAAAAAAGTATAAAAAAAAATATTATCACATAATTTGATATGAACTGAAGAGCCGCACGAAGCTGGGCAAAGAGCCGCATGCGGCTCGCGAGCCGCGGGTTGGCCACCCCTGCACTAGACAGTCCTGCAGGGTGTTAAAAGAGCTTTGTAGGTTCTCAATAGATTGGTGCACCGAATCGGAAATGCAATACAGTACTGTGTCGTCAGCGTATAGATGGGCGTATAGATGGGCGTGACTTGAAATATGGTCAAGTATACAAGATTGTTACAAGAACAATCCAAGCCCAAGCCTAAAAGGAGAATCAAGTATGAATCTAAACGTGAATAATGCAGTTCACTGGCTTCAAAAGTTGAAGGATCAGAAACACAATCCAGGCATGAAGTGATTTCACTGAGGTACATTGACAATCGAATTTAGCGGCCCGTAACTAGGCACGGCAGGCCTGTCAAGCTTTGGATCTTTCTACAAGCCAAAGCGGTGTGCGAGCGGGCTGTAGGTAAGAGCAGCACCCTGCATTTAAATGACAAAGTCTGGAGGGTGTTGTGTTTATTTTTCTCAACACCTCATACTCACATTTCACTAAATAGCTTGAGTGTCTTGTTGAAGCTGTGTATCTGTTTTATATGTTGACAGTGATGTCAACACGAGTTAATACATTTTGGGACTTCACTTTGCTATTCAGATGTTCTGTTGTGTTTTAGTCAAATAAAGTCCAAGAGCAATACTCCAGTGTGGGTTAGGGTTAAGATAAGGACATCACCAGTGGTGCTGTTCAGAATTATTAAGCAGTATAGGCAGAACATTTGATACTACAATACACTGTGCTCGCAACAGATTAAATTCCCGACCACCTCAAATGACCTAAGAAATATACTTAATCAATTGAAATCTTTATCCAGACTCAGATTTCAAAACTTTTAAGACCATAACCACTACATCCCATTAAGAGGCATTTCCAGGATTATCTGCTCTCAAATCCAAACACATCCTGCAAGATTATAAAAATAAAATCCATCACACACTCCACAATATTGAGACCATCTTTCCTTGACGGAGCTCTTTCCCACCTACCGACACGCTCTCCGCCTTATATGGGTTCACCCCCAAACTCTCCTCTTGGTCTGCACAGTTACGATTGGTCTTGTAATACACGTTGGCCTCAGTAGTCGTGGACACATTCCTAATAACCTTTCCTCCATTTCAACAGTCCATCAAACCCAGCGGCTACAGCAGCTTAGAAGTCAGCAATTTAAGAATCCGCTCGTCTCCCTACCCTCAGCTCCCATCTTATATTGGATATTGTATGTCTCTGTATTCCGAGATGTGATGTTTCCGTCAAATATCTTTGCAAATATTAAAGAGGGACTGTTTGTCCTGGGGGTCCCGACTTGGCATCTTCTCGGCATGTTGAACTCTTTCTGTGTTTAAGTAGAACTCTACATTTTTTTTTTTTTTTTTTGGGGTATCTAAAAAGTCATTCAAAATCAATACCATGGAGTACATTGGCTGTTTTCGGCCTTCTAAGATTCTAAGATGTATTTGCCACTTATCCAAAATGCTTCCTCAGCTCCCTCAGGGGTGTACATAAATCAGATTAACCCTGGTTTAACAACAAGTCAGTTACATGTCATCCACTGTGGTTCAAGCCTGCCCTTTACCAGAAAAATGACCCCTTCTTTCCAATATTGATTCATAAGTCCTTTTGTTTCTTTTCCCCCATTCATTGTAAATCCACCTGCAGAAACAATCCAACCCACACACACACCCACCCACCCACCCAACCACCCACCAGTTGATTGCCCTAAAGGATAGGATTACTAATCTTCCAATGCACAAAAAATGTCTTGATGTTTGTATAGGTCAGAGTTTACAGCAACTGTGGCTGCCAGCAGAATGCATAGGACTATGAAATCACTTTAAAGCAAGTAACAACCCTGGCTTATTTGATTCTGTCTTTAAGTCAAGACACATCCGCAGACCAAGCAGGCCAGCTGCTGTCTGCTCCACAGCGCCTCTGGATGGTAAAAAAGCAAAGATGGATCCTGTCAGATTTGGTTTGTAAGGGTTGGACCGCAGGCTTGGTAGAGGCCGTCGTTTCTGACCTGCCTCTTCTACAAAAATGACAAGTACTTAGAGATGCTTAGCTTCAAATATGACAGTGCTTCTCACTCTGTCGTTGTCTATGTGTCCCCTCTTTCAGCTCCTATATAAGCTAACATCCAAGACAGACTTAAATAGAATGTGTTTGAGGCAGAGTGAGAGTCCCTTGGGAGCTATATGCACCCATATTCTATGTAACATCATTTTTCTCATTCTAGTGGAAGTATATTCTGACTGCAAAAAGATGGCAATCTATTATCCCCCAATATTAGTTCTTTAGAGTTTATCAGCTGGAAGGAGTACACATGAAGACAGCGATGGCACAAAATAATCATAGTGTTTTTTGCTGCCATCAGAAGCAATACATATCATATTTCCACTGCTGTCTTTTGTGCACGCACCACTGTCTCTCCCTTTCCATTATTTATCTGTTTGTTTTTATTCTCTGTTATTTATTCATTCATCTCGAGCCCCTTTCGGCGATGTCTGATGTCGCGGCGCGAGCCTTCGCCCGCCGCATGCCTCATTGTGTTAGTATCGAACCCTTCTTGATGAATCTCCTCGGAAAATTGAAGTATTGCAAAACAGGGAGATTGTGGGAGTTTTGAGTTTGATGCATGGAGATAGCTGAAGTATCGGATGGAATTATTCATAAAGCCCCTTGCTTTTGCCCGGCAGCACGGCCCAAGATGTACGCCGCTGACAACGCTTAGGTTAGCGGTTCAAATCCCACAGGGTAATCTGGCAAAACCGATGCATAGCCTCCTCCAACATGACTAATTCAATAGGAGTAGCTGCTTCAGGCATTTTGTAACCGCTTACCAGGGTTAAACCCAAGCCTACCGACATTAAAGTTCTACCAAGTGTGCTGTAATCTCAGCTTGATGAAGATCTGTGCTTTCTTTTAAGGGTCAACTCTTCATCTAGGAATCATTGATCTTAGAAAGGATTTCTACCAGGGTCATAAGCAGGATGTGAGCATGTCATGAGTAAATCAAGCCGGGATCTCCATTGTGTGTCCACACCAGCTGCATTTTAGTCGCACATTCAGATGCCTCTGAGATTTTTCTGTGACTGCCGTTTCTTGTGAAGTTGACCTATGGATAAATGTCATCCAAAAAGCTTGTCTTGGGTTGTGGGAAATGCATATTGATACTGCGTGTCGGTTGGTCAAAGGGTAAGTGAAGGGCAACAGCTCCAAGTGAATAGGAAAGTGTCACATCGATGGGTGAGAAGTGGAAGAGCAATACTAAAACTGCAATTTTATCCCTTCAGGAAATTTCTGTTTCCCCCGTGTGAGAAAATAACCGCGAAAAAGATGGAACTCTCAGGGATATTACATAGAAGATTGGAGAGAAAGGGTTCAGGATTTGGTGGGGAAACGATGCAGTAGTAAAAAGCCTGCAGCATTTTCTGAGCTGAGGCAGCAGTATTGGAGAGGAGAAGCGGAAGGAAGGGTGTTGAGCTGCGAGGAGCGAAGTCAGGTGATGGATGTGCTGTAAGGCAGACTAAAATCACATCCTACACCCACCAATGTGCACATGTAGACAGGTGGAGACACATACAGTATATGAATGCAAAAGGGACAAACGCATTGGTATTAATGGCATCAGTCGACTGTTGATAAAGTAGTAAAATGCCACATTGAGGTGGTTTGAAATCGAGTAGGGAAGGGTCACAGTTAGTAATGTAAAGAGTTGAAGCTGGAGCTATAGCAGGAGCGGTTACGTAATACTACATAGCCAGTAAAGATAGACGGGGTAGGCTTCACCAGGTGTTTGGACAAGCCTTCTTCACAAACTTTTACCAACCTGTTTATGCCATCACCAAAGCAATGGTTTCTCTATAACTTGGACGCCCCCCCCCCCCTGCCCCCCACCCCACTGCCTGACTGCCCAAAGCGCTACTATATGACATGACATCCTATATTTTCTGTAAACATTCACAGTGATTTCCCATTCTGTTGCTGTGGAGTCCAGATACACTGAATTATCCGTCAGGAGGTCTGGCTGTGTGTTAACGGCATGCGGTTTTGTCTGTGTGCCTGAGGCAGCTGTACTAGCAGCAGTATAGAGGCCAGTCCTTCCCTCCCTCCCCCTCTCCGTCCATCGATCCACCGTGACTCTGCAGGAGCCAGATGAAAACCTCTCGCTTTGATTTATGGGATGTCATTTCCATGGGAACCCAATGGAGACCACCCCCCCCCACCCCTACCTCTTCTTGCATTTGGTTGAGGGAGCACTGATCCGGAGGGGCACAAGCCATTTCCCCTAAGTCCTAATTCCTAATGGTCTATTCTATTCTACCACCACAGGGACAAGGGAACAAGCTGGGTTAGTGTAAACATTGTACATTATAGTGGTCTTCCAATGGCCATCAACTTCTTCTTAAATAATTACTAGTGAGGTAAAGCTAGGACCAACCTTTATTGAATTTAGTTGGTGATAAAGAAAAAATGTGTATGCAGAACTTGTTACAGGTGGAATGGTCACAGAGTGTATTTGCATATAGTTTAGTTTCTGGCGTTTTTTTTATAATATAATATATGAAAACGATTCATTAAGTGTGTTGAACATAATGTTAAAACTAAAGAATAATGACAAAAAATAATCATCCCATGCTCTAAAATATTCATACACTAGAAGTGATCAAATCTAAAAGCACTTAAATGCTCATTTGAATAATAGATTAAGCTTCTCTTAATCACATAGTGACAAGAGTCATTTTGTGTTTTAGCACTAAGAGATGATTAATGTAGCTTCTGTTCTTTGATTGTGCCTAAAGTATTACAAATCCAGAAAACATATTTATTTATGAGTGCCATGATGGAACTAATGCAAAAAACGACAACACACGGCTAGCTTAGCAATTTACTAAGTGCTTAAAGTTTAAGTATTAATTAAGGAGCCGTGAGTAACCGCCAACTGTTAGCGTATTTGTTGTCTCTATGAACAAAAGCACACAGGTTCAAGGCAGTGTCCTACTTTTCTTCCTTTTAGCATTAATATGTCATTCTGAAGGCTTAATGCACTTCAAATTAGATGAGGTTTTTAAGGAGTCTGTCCAAAGGGTGCCCTCACAAAATTAAGGGTATGCGTGAAAATGTCTTAGGAAACTTTGAGAGATGTGGCATTTGCGTTTTAGTAAGAAGAAGAATAGCAGTGGAAACATCAGGGCGACAGCAGATGGGAGGGGAGTGAGTGTAGAAGTGTGTCACTTTGAGAGAATATTCAACTTTGTTTTGTGCCAGAGACTTGAGTCTACAGTCCCTCTGGAAAGAGTGTTGTTGTGGATCTTTGATCTGCTATACCCAAAGAAGCTTTCTCCTCTTCTCACTACTCTAGTATAGTCTCCACTCCTCTCCGTCTATCCTCTCTCTTTGCTTTCCCTGCTTCCTCTGCTCCCTTCTTTTTCCCCAGCAACAAAGACGCGCGCAGACACACACACACACACACACACACACACACACACACACACACACACACACACACACACACACACACACACACACACACACACACACACACGTAAGAGACTTAAAATCAATGTGGGAGGAGAATCAGAGGAAAAGGAGTTGCAGAGAGAAAGTCAACCCTGGGGCTGTTGCAGTAGTGCTGAGGCTAGCAGTGTGTCACGCCTGACTTGACCGCCACGGATATACCGGCAATGATGAAGAGTGATTAAACCAGTTCACAATGCCTCAACATGTTTTCTTTTTCCTCATATTAGCCAAAGACATATTCATTCTAATTTGACATATTTGCAGCATTATTCAGTTAATTTCTTAATGGATCATCACGCACCACGCGCTCACTGATACAGTGAAGTATTACGCTGACAATGTTGGGTCTAATGCGGATGTCTCATGTTGATGGATGAAGGTCACCATCGGGAGGTATTTTATATCTTTGTGACATTTCCCAGGAAATGCATTGTACACCTTTGGGACAGTGAGTAAGCCAGTGGGTGTGCATGTGTGTGTGTGTGTGAGGAAATATATACAGTACTGTATATGTGTATGTGTTATGGCACTTGTACTTGCACCAAGTCGTACATCTCAGAAAAAACAGGGAGAGGGAAAAAAATAAATTCCAACACTAGCTGTGTGACAGTGTGAAATGAGTCAGGACCTGATGTATGGTGTTCTATATGTGCCCGAGGAGCTATAAGTGGTGATGGCGTGCTGTGGACGTCTGGGGCTGCAGTGGAGAGGGTGGAGAAGAGAGGTGGAAGGAAGGGTGTTGAGCTGTGAAAGGGCTAAAAAATGAAGTAAAAAAAGGCCAGTCAAGTTATGGAAGTGCTGAAAAGGAGGCCGAAAATGTGTTAAGAGTAAAAAAAAAAACTGTTTGGCGGTGGAAATAAAGTGTCCCACCATGATATTGACATACACACCAGTGTGGACAGCAGCAAGAGACACAGACATGAATACAAAACATAAAGGCACACACACACACACTCACACACAGAAACACACACTGATATTAGTATTGCTTCTTTTCTAGATGAGTTGGATGCTTAAACTGGCATTTGTGAGTATGTGCAAATGCCAATAACATTTTATCAAAAGCATGTTCCTTGTAAAAGTTTGTTGATGGAGGTCATGTTAAAATGAAAAAGAAAAAAGCGTATCCTGCATGTGTAGCCCACCAAACATGATTCTGACAGCCCTTTTCTCTGTAAAAGAAGCTGGCTTGGTTCAGCTTATGTTAGAGATGTAAAAGAAAAATGGGAAACACGTCTTTCAATACCCTAGGCAAAGAGAGAGAGAGAAAGGGGCAATGGAAAAAACCTCTACTCTTTATATCCCGAACAAAATGGATGTATTTCTCTTTCCTTGCTTGCGCTCCTAATAGTGTTCAGGCGGACAAAAACGTCCGCAGTATGATCCGAGTCGAGAGAAAAAGGGTTCTGGACAGCGAAAAAAAAAGAGGAAAAAGTAAGAAAAGTAAAATGTCACCTAAACCTTTTCTCATAAAAACACCCGAAAGCTTCAGTCCTGGCCTTTGTTCTTTTTGCTTTATCACACCTTGAATGGGATGTACTGCTACACCAGATGAGTGGTAATTGAAAAAAAAAAATGATTTGAACCTCCATGGAATATTCTGCGTATTGTTTCCTTCTTTAGGGAAGGACACACGATGCTGAAATTCATAATCACCATCTTAAAAAAAAAAGAGGCACGTGTAATATTTTGAGTGTGAAAAGTTGTGTGTGTGAACCTGGAAAAAAAGAACGGATATATATTCACAAGAGTTTCCACATGAAAGTGAACTTCCCCTGGGGGTCTTCTTCTCCTTTTATGTGCTCCTTATTGACCCTCCGCTAAACCCCTCCCTTGAACAGCGGTTGCACAGTCATGGCTTAGCAACCGTAGCTAGGAACGGCGAGCCTCTCAAGTCTTTGATTTCACCGTATGTTGAAACGGTGTGCATGAGGCCGTTGTAAGAGCCGTACTCAAAAGGTGTGGATGGTGCTTTCTTTTCTTTTTCATCCCTCTGCATAAAACCGTGTAAGACCCCTTGAAAAAACGTAGTCCCTTCCCACTAACCAAGAAGTTCTGCCTAGAAATCTGGCTAGAATTGAAAAGTCAAGTCTGCTTCACCTGCCTCTGTCTGAAAAAAAGGACCAATTGCATAATAACTGCAACTGTCATCCTCGACTGGATTCTATACTATGCGAGTCCAAAGAGCTTGACAGGCATAGCAACAGTAACTAGAGAGGCGGGGCTTTGCAAACTGCCAATTATCTTTCTTCTGTGTCATCCCATTAAAGGTAGAGTCAGCGATTCCTGTTGACAAAATCACTTTTTGTTAAAATCAGTGAATATCTCTACACGTTCCGCTACCTGTCCATACTGTGTGTATGATGGAAAGAAAACTGGAATAAATACACAGCCTAGGCTATGGAAAATGGAATGTAAACAATAGGCATGTAAAAAAAAAGGGGGGCCCACCGCAGCTAGCAACATGCCCGTTTACAGAGCCCAGGCTGTGTATTAACACTGAATTTATTTTCTGCGCAAACACAATACGGACAGGTGGCGGATCTCAAAGAGATATTCACAGATTTTGACATAAAGTAAAATTGACATACAGTAAAGTGATTTTGACAACAAGCGTTCTCCAGAATCACTGACTCCACCTTTAAATCCCCTGGTCCCCCACCCACCTCCAACCCCTTCTGTAAAACAGTCTACTCACCGTCCTCCGTGGGCACATAGACGTTGAGGTAGAGGCAGTCCTCGCTCTGGTTCTGGATGTAGCCCGCTGCTACGTCCAGGTTGTCCGTGAACCACACAGGCAGCATAATCTCCGGCAGCACTCCGTGGACGTTCTGCGGGCACACTGGGGCAAACTGTGTGGCGTTGCGGATCTCCTGCCAGGACCCCGGGGCCTCTGGCGGCTGAAATCGGCGATCCCCGATGGGAGCGGTGGCGTAGGGAACACCCAGGTACTGCTCCACCGGGCCCAGGATCTCATTGTTCAGATCCTTCTTGATGCCTCGGAGCTTGCCGTAGTTGGTGGTGACTATGGGGTGTTTGGAAGGGTCCATCTTCTGGCTGGAGGCCAAGCTGAAGAGCAGGATCAGGCCTAGCACAGCCATTAAGCACCAGTCCGACATCAGACTAAGGGGGCGTGTCCTAGACGACAAGCCCAAAGGTCTTTGTTTACTTGGAGCAGGCGGAAGGGGGTTCATGACTGAATTCATAGTGTACAGCCACCTGCTTCTAGTCTGTTTCAGACAAACTTTCTCTTTATGGGAGAATGTGGATTGGAGAAGGTAGCGCTAAGCCGTGGATTAACAACAACAAAAAGCTGGCAGGCCCCGATAGGAGCTTTTCTTTATCAAGACCAGGAGCGTGGAGTGAAGGTGAGATGGAGGGCAAAGCATTTGTCGGGGGGGAAGAAGGGGCCTCAGGGTGCTGGAGGAGGAGGAGGTGGTGGGACCTCGGCGCGGCGGCCAGGTCAGTGTTGGTTCTGAGCAACGGCGATCCAAAGCGTTTCCCCTGCCATGGTTCTGTTGCGTTCCATCCCTAGTGGCCTCCTATAATCCACATGGTTGTGTTGAAAGGCCGCAGAGTTCTGTAGAATGAAGACAGAGAGAGAGGAGGAGGAGGGGGAGAGGGAGAGAGAAAGATAAGAAATATTATAGCTTATCTGAAGCAGCAATACATCCCATTAAATGTTAGTGTCAGTGCAACATTTTCCCTTCAACTGTTGCCAAGTGAAACATATTTCCTGGCATGTGAGCAGTCGAGAAGAGATAACAATCAACAGATCGAATTCAATAGGCCTCATTTCGGGAACATTCTGTGCGTTGATCAACTTGTTTCACTTCAAATCAGTTCTCCAACTTTATTTTTTTCCCCATGGTACACACAGGACAGACGCACAGTACAGGTAGTGGATCGTGAGGAGTTATTCACTGATCACCCTGATTGGACTCAAGCCGGGCCGTTTACTGCATATGTCTTCCCCCTCTCTCGCCCCATTTCAACTCTGTACTTTACACTATCCAATACAAAGAAATCTCTGTGATCACACTTCTTTTTTTAAACATCTAACCCACTGAAATCTCAAGTGTTTTTCCTGCTGTGTGCTCTAAATGGGGCCTTGTTGACCATATTAGGACATGCACAAAGTCCCTTGCTGTAAACTGTGCCTAACCATCCAGCTTACGCCCAAAAAACAGTCAGTCATTTCCTCTGCAGAGAGCTCATGTAGTGCAGCTTATGCATCAAGCATTTCCCTCTAACAACACCGTCACTGATGCTTCACTATTTATGCTTAGTAATTTCACTTCTGCTTTTGGGTGCCGATAAAATGTACAGTACAAATCATTGAGGAGTAGATGCAAAAGATTAGGGCCAGCCTTTCACTGCCCAGTAAGGTCAACGGACTGTAATGTGCGTCTGTTAAGGAGCTTAGAACAGTGCAGGCCGGTTCTGGGGCTTCACACAGAGCACAAAGACACACACACACACACACACACACACACACATGCGTGTGCACAGTTCAAGCCTTAAATGACCCACACATGAATGAGTGCCCACACACTGTACACTCATTCATGTAATCTACGGCGGAAATGTGCAAATCCTCATGTAACGGACCCCAGTCAGAGAAACTGCACGAGGCATGGGAGGAGATTATGGCGTCATAACATTGTCGGCGGATGGTGTTATGCAACGGCAGGGGGACACACATCTGAGCGGTAATGAAGTGGGAAAAAAAAATATTTTATGCACCCACCCACACGCTCTATTTGGGTCTTATCTGATTTTTTTTAAATTCACCGTTACCTCTTACTCTCACTCACACTCTCTTTTGCTTTACCGCTATTGCTATAATTGTCCCATTTAAAGTCATCATTAACCGTATTATTGCATCGCCTGAGCCCCCTGAAGCGCCTCTTGTGTTTTTTGTTGTTCTTCTTTTGTACCCATTCCCACTGCCAATAGAGCCATTTGAATGTGAAAGTATGGGACTTATGTGTCCCGAAGCAAGGCGGCAGATAATCAAGATTGTATAGGCTGAGCAGTCATACTCACATTGATGTAAGATATGGAAATAAGGAGGCTCATTCATGTATTGATAAAGCTTTCTTTTAGTATGTACAACAAGCTCTTTGATGTACAAAGACATTATCTGGTGACAACAGATTTGAGGTCTTCAGTAGAGCCGAAATTGCAATTAAGTGCATGGCGTCTGTAATTGCTCACTGCCTTCTTTTGCTACAGAGAGTACACTATATGTACACACTACAATTCAATCTAAATGCTGTGTTGTGTGCCTTGGCTACAGTGGAGAGCGTGGACTTTGTTGTTCTGCCCACGCGCCCATGTGTTCGTCTGGGAGAGACTAGCCACTGAAAGAGAAGCGGACAACAAGCTGTGCGCTCGATTCAAACTATGGCAAGCGTAGAGGGCGGCATGCTCTGCACTGTACGCAGGAACGAGCGCTCCACCCACACACACACACACACACACACAATCTACTATTGGACTTTTCATCCGCCAAAACACATTAAAAAGCCTGGGTATGGCAAGTCCATTCTGGCTGGTTGATATTTTAAAATGTTTTGATTTAAGATATCTGTAAAATAATTTAGACTTCCTACAACTCCAGTTACACATGTAGAGATTACATTTCAAGTCATTACAAGTCAAAACTGATTGACAGATATCTTTTATTTATTAATTAATATTGAGTTATACCTTTTTCACTCCTAAGAATAACGATTACAGATCTACACTTGAACTTCCATATGTTGAAAAAAGATTGTTATAAGTTTAAATGTATTTCCCATTTCATAAACTGTATCAACAATTGCATCTCCAATATATCCAACATGTCACCAAATAATTTTGGATATTTCGGCCTCATTGCAGATACCTAATATAATCACAACATGTCAAAACTGAATAACCTGTATCTGTATTTGAGGTGGAACAGAGGTCAATGGTAAAATGTTACTAGTTGTAATTAAATAACATAGATAACGACATTGAATATTTCCAGTAGTAAGAAATTAATTGTTCATATCAAGAATTGACATATTTGACTTGTGAGAAATGAATTGTAGATATGTCGGGTTAGAATTGTTACCAGTCATAATTACATTACGGATATGTTGGCTTGGAATTTCCAATAAGTCGCGGGGCCATTGTAGATATCTACAATTAATTTGACCTTTTCCGATTAAATGTTAAAAGGGCTTGCCATAGACTGGGAGATAGAGAGGCAGAGAAGAGGTGGGGAGGGGAAGGTCCTGGTGTTAATGAAAAGTTTGTCTCTGGTCAGCAGAGACTCTTCACAGTCCTTGAGCTAAAGCGACACGAGGCGCCACTTCACCGACACTGGAGCCTCTTAGAAAAGTGGACAACTATTGAACCAACACAAAAGGCCCAGGGAGGTGGCCAAATGGACTCCTCTTGCCCTCAATGTACACCTCAAGCCTGGGTAGGTGCAGAGGGCAGCACAAGCCAGAATCCCTGGTAAAAATCCAAGGACTCTGGCAGGCGCGAGTGTGCCCGGAGGGACCTCAAGAATTTGGGGGTGGGTCTGAGTGTTTAATTGCTAATTGGTTCAATTAGCGGGCCCTAAGCTCCGGCTTTGGTGTGAGCATTGGCGCAGTTTAAGTGATTGATGAAGCAGAGAGAGCTGAGCATGGCAACAGGGCCATATAGTAGGGGGATATGAGAGGGAGTGTTGTATTTGGAATGCAGGTGGCACACGCTATCACGCTTACAGACAAAGATTTGGAGGAACAGGTTTTTTCCTCCGAAAATGCTGCATCTCTCTGCATGCAAGAGGCGCTATCACACACACACACCTACTGATCTATGCTCATCCATGATTCATGCCATCCATACAATGTTTTATCCTGAATCCTGGGAGGCAGGGAAAAGAATGGGGACCACACAGACCATCAGTATCAACCTCATCTTTCTCCGCACCTCTCCTTTATCTCCCACTGCACTGCCGGAAAACCTCTGGGCGACAATGCAATGGACGAAAAAATATATATATTTTCAATCCTTGACGAGTCTGTTTACTGCAGGCTCTATTTGCTAAAGGGCTTTGTGTGACAATATAAAAATGTGTTTCCCATGACTAAATATGTGGTACAAATCCGTTATTTAGCAGATTGTTTATTCCAAAGCAAACGTCAAATCTACAAGCATTGAGGAGTCTGGTATAATGTTTTTGGACCGACTCAAACCCGAAACCTCTTGCTCCCATTGGCTGCTGTGCCCTCTGTCATTTAGAAAGCCATTTAGAGGACGACAGGCTCATTGGCCCTGAGCCAGCCAGTCCAACACTCACCACTCTTCCATAAGTGATACAATTCTGTTGCTTAATTGGTCACCCTGAACTGTCTCCTGTCTGTTAACAAATTCAAATAGATGGTGCAGTAATGTTCTTATTATTAGGGGCCCAGAGCCACAACAATGTCACCCTCGCTCAGTACAGTCGATATCGCTTCTGTCGCAAACAAATGAGAGCTGTGAAAAGGGGAACGCCGACAGTTGAATGCTGAGTGCAGAAGGCAGAACGGACAGCTAAATACTTCTCGCTGAGGTGGAGCGGAGAGCAGAAGGACAAATCTGTTGAACGAATACGACACTAAAGCACTTTTATTCCAGTAGCCACACTAAAAAGGATTGTCTTAAAAAAAGGGCAGCTTAATGTTTCTCAAGCTCAGCAAAGACAATGTTTACGCGTTCACAAGGCGATGTACGATTCAGGAGCAGGTAACGCAAGACAGCAAATAAATTAAAAACTCCTTTTTAAAAGGGTTGTTTCAAAGTGATTGTCAGGCTCAGAAATAGTTTTCAAGGCTACTTTTGAGAGTTTCACTTCAAGGCAAGACACATTTAAATATATAGCACAATTCAGACACAACATATTTGTATAATATTTAAATAGTTCCAACATTTTCCTGCAGAGGTAGGTGGGGAGGTTGGTTTGTATCTGAGAGTAATATCAATCCTTTCATCTTACTCTGTCTAGAAAGCATTTAAGTGTACAGCCCCAAAATGTCCTATCATTACTTTGAGTAAAGGAACCCAAAATACACTGCTCAATGCAATACTCATCTATAATTGTGCTGTACCAGAGGAACTATTTGAAAGACACAGCCTGGAAAAAGTGAATCATATGTGGGGCAGTGTCACAACAAACAATTCACCAAACCTAGTAGAGAGATATCAGCTCTTCAAGAAAAGACAGAGTGAGGGATGTTTTTTGTTGCAGTGGCACTGTTCAGGAAGCACAGTGCGAAGATGTGTTTGCAGTGTTTTGAAGGGGGATGTGATACTAACTTAAATGAGATATTTGATATTAATGAATTGATTTAAATAACAAGTGGATTTTGAAGTAATTCAATCAAATAAAACGGATCAAACTCTATGATTTGGAACATCAAGATAACAGTCCCATAAGAATGAACAATGGGAAGATTTAAAATGTACTGCAGTGCTAATTAGATTGCATTAGACTTTGCAGGTGTTGCTTTTGTGTCTCGGTCTTGTGTATGTGTATTAACAATGTACTCCCTCATTAATTAAAGCAAGTCTCACCAGAGATCATGTTCCACAAATGATTACTCGTCTTGCATACTGTGAATCCCTACTTCAAAACTGATACAAGACTTTGATGTTGTGGAAGACCGGGACAAGAATTACATAGAGATAATGATTTCATGTTTTTTAACAGCAAGGCCTCCTTTGTTATCTTTAATTGCTGTGAGGAGTGTCCGGCAGCGCTTTTATGTGCCGCAGCAAGAGCCTTCCTCCAATTAATGAGCGGTTAATCTTCCTCACGAAGGTCATGTCCGTGCTTCGTGGTGACTGAAGTACGATCAGTGAGTGTGACTCAAATTGCACCTCATTTGGGTAGGAAATGAGCGTCATTCATTTAGGTTTTCTAAAGGCTCGAGTGTGGATTTAGATTAGGTTGTGTAATTGACTTGCGTGGACATCAAAAAGGAAATGGAGATTTGCCGAACATGGTTTGACGCTTGGCTCCTTTCGTATTCCCTTTCATGTTCTATATATTTCAGCTCTTCCACTTGACTTCTGGTAGCAATATGAAACTGATCAAAACCTTAAACGAATGGAACATTTAGCAAAAACTGAATATTACCTAAGGAAGCACAGTAGCCATACAATAAAAATGCCTAATATGAATAGTCGAAACTGTCTAACTGTCAATTGAATCTGATCAAATATTGAATAAAGGAAAATGTGTATCTGATCTGACAACCAAGGTTTTCACAGTTTCTAAATGTTGGACCTGATCCAAAATAGACCCATGGAAAATAACATGAATTAGGAATTTACGTCTAAAAAAATTAGGCAAGCCTCGATCTGAAAGGGACTTGAGGACAGGACTAAAATAGATTAGAGACCCCATTAAAAATATGGAGGACCTTGAGAGACCCAATAAGGGACTGTACCACAAGATTCGACCTAACTCAAAATACAGTGGAAAATCCACCAATCAAAAGGTAGCCATGGTTGGCACCAAGTACCATCAGTACCGTCATTCTTTCCCAGCACTTCATGATTCATGTGCTCCAACTTACTTCAGAGAACATTTTTATCTGACATGATTATGACCCACCACTTGATTAGAGTAGTTAGCAATCCACTAAGGTATTGTAAAACCTTGGCCCGAGACCCATGGCAATAGAATGGAACCTTATTTGGACCCGAAAGCATTGGACACAATTGACCTTACTTATGTCCTTGGTCTTGTTTCAGTTACTGGGAACCAAGATAACTCAATTAGACCTGTACAAGAAATCCAATCACACCTGACACCAATCAGTGCTATAAAGTCATTTAAAAACATCATGACTTACTATTTCTTACTCTAATGTGTACGGGCGACCGTGGCTCAGGTGGTTAAGCTGGTTGGCCAATGATCCTAGGGTTGGCGGTTCGATCCCAGCCCGGCCACTTGTGTCATGGTCGTTGTGTCCCTGGGCAAGACACTTCACCCACCTTGCCTCGTGTGAATGTGTATGACTGCTGTATGTTTGAGGTGGTGGTCGGAGGGGCCGATGGCGCTGAATGGCAGCCTCGCTTCTGTCAGTCTGCCCCAGGGCAGCTGTGGCTACTATGGTAGTTTACCACCACCGGTATGACTGTGTGTGAATGAATGGAACCTGGAACCCTGTAAGCGCTTTGAGTCACATAGAAATAAAGCGCTATATAAATCCAATCCATTATTATTATTATTATTATTAAGATGATAAGGTTAGAATGTCCTATCAGTACTCACATGGTTCTTTTGGTTCCACGAGTCCAATGTGACTATTTTACTAAAAAGTTTTCCTCCACTGGACAGTGGCTGGGGGATCACAGTCTCAATATAATCCATCCGCATTCTGCCACGCAGCAAACCGACTACAATCTAAATCCCACTAAAACCAATTCCACCCAATTCTACTCCAATACAGTCGAGGTATCACCCACTTCGACCTCGCCTGTAATTGCTTGCCACCTTTCTCTCCGTGTTGTGTTGCCAGTCAGTCTGTCAGTACAATGGGTTCAGCTTGATGATAGATAACGACCTGATTTTGCTTGCCTGGCTGGCACTGCAGGCTAGCTAATAGCTTGAATTCAGTGTGTGGAGTCTGTTGTATGAATGGGTTCAACGGGAAATGTGGCCTTCAATTCATCAGCAGGTCAAGAGGAATAGAGGCACTGAAGCAGATGGATGAAGACAAAACAGAGCAGTCGCATAACAAATATGGCAGCGTAAATCCACGCAGGTGAGCGCACATATACAAAAACACATAATGTACATTTACCATAACAGCGCGCAGCCAAGCATGAAAACACACGTACGTTAAGCCAATTATCATCTCAAGGCTTTCAAAGTCTGACAGTTTATGAATCTGTACGGCTCATTTGTTTGCACATTTGGTAATTAAAACATCAAGGATGAGGCACGGAAATAGGACATTTGAACATCAATGTGTCTCTGCTACTGTAGGTGTGTACATTTCCATGCACACACGTATATGTGTATACATATTTTGGAAACATGTGATGTTTGGGGGAGTTTCTCTGTATATCTGCTATGTTGGTGTGTGCTTTTATCTGTGTGACAACAGTTTGACGTGTTGATGAAAGAGTAAAGTTGAGGGCACGCACGGTAGAATGGCTGAACAGAAAAGGTCTGTTTCATCGCCGCAGATGCTACATTAATGCCAGTAGATAGGGTGGACGTGAGTGTGTGTGTCTGTGTGTGTGTGTGTTTTGTTGCCTGCTGACAGCTCCTCTGTGTGGGCTCCGAATAGAAAAGAGCCGCCGGGCAGGTCAGTCTTCACTCAGGCTCCTGTCAATCCTTTATTTGTATTCTTCTCATCCCTCCATCTCTCTCTCTCTCTCTCTCTCTCTACCTCTCTCTCTCTCCGTGTGGGAAATAAGGAATCAGAGGCAGCCCAGAGTTTAACGGATATAGCATATCACTTATCTTGACCCTTCCAACGTTTGATGTAGCTCATCATCATATCTCATATGATATTATACGTTAGTCATTATCTTGTTCTCGGATTTTCAAATGATCAGATGTAACATCAAAAAAATGCATACTACTATCTCTGATCTACTATTAAAATGTTCAAATTCTGGCAATGACAGATAAAGGTAGCCTGCACAGTATGTTATTCAGACTCACAAAGATAAGTGTAAAATGAGTTTGGAATACGCTCAGGGGGAAAAAATGCAGCATAAGTGTTTTACTATGTTCCAACTTTCCCAGGTTGTAATCAATCAAACTAAATATATAGGTTTAATAAAAATATGAAACATATTAAACTGTGAACCCACAATTCTCCACTGAGAGCAGGCTTAAGAAGGGGCCTAAGGATTTCGGGGGGATAAATTGAAATTAATATGACTTCATGGAGCGGAAACCCATGAAATTTGCTTTCCATTTTATCTCAACTTGATAGTGAAGTTTACTGGTGGAGCAGCCGATGCAGTAACAATAAAGTTTGGGGTGACTTTCAGGTGAAGAGATTGGCATCTATGTAGCTTCCAATAGAGATGAGGAGCAGGCTGCATAGGTCTGTGCAAGTTGGGTTTTTTGGGAAATCTAGATCACATATTGCTCTAAATGCATTTGACAACTACTGTATATCAACTTTAAGCAGGTTCTATGCGGCCAAAAGTCATATTTCTTGGTGAAATTGGTTTAGAAAGTTCAATTCTTTACATTAATGTAGTGAATTTCCATGTGAGACGCCTCCACAATAATGGCAGTTTGGCAACACATGTGTTTATTATGCACATATATTTCATATACACTTCCTAACAGCAATAGGCTGTTAAAAACAAGACTCTAAACATCCATTTCTTTGAAGGATGGAACTTTTCTGACTCGCAAAAGCATAAAACTTTTCTGCCATATTGAAGGAATCATATTGAAAGGTACTGTTTTCTATTCAGCCATTCTCTCTTTAAACACTATACATTGTTTACCTTCCTTCACCAGACTCTATTCCCTCATTATAAAGACTTGAACCTGCCTGACAGTGAGATAGACTCAGCTGACACAATGGCAGCTACACTACAGACACAATGGGAGGAGGAGTATAGTGTAGGGGCTGTCAGTAAACAACAACACGGCGATGCACACACATAAACAATAGAGTTAGGTGGTGGTGGTGTGCGTGAAGTGTGTTTGTGAGTGTGTGTGTGCGTGCGTGCGTGCGTGCAGGTGGGGGTATTGGGGTTGCGGACCACCGGAGCGCAAAATTGGAAACAATGTGTCGGCAGGAGTTAAAAGCAAATATTTACAAGGCTTTAATTTGCATTGGGAGCTCCGAGTTCCCTGTGTGGGTCAGCGCGTCTACAGCAGAGCCGAGGATCAGGAGGGGCATGGGTGCTAATTAGACCGACAGTGGTAGATTAATCACAGGCTGACAGTGCAGTCCCGCCGCAGCCACACAAACAAACACGTTCAAAAGCAATACGCGGCCCCATCACTTAGTCTGGCTCTTCTGGCAAAGTGCTCCGGAAAAGAAAGCGGTTGAGTGTATCCGGCTTATTTTTCCCTTATTTTATTTTTCTGACATTTCTAAAGACACGCACACACAGTTTGGACTCACTGGCCTGCAGTCATGCTCTGATTGCCTGCTTCCTTCCTCTTCCTCTACAGATCACTAGCACTGGATCCCCTTGCTTAATAAGGACAGCTCACAATCCCCTGTTGGGAGCATCCAGGACAACCTGGTCCTAACATAGAGGAGGGGTGGGGGGGGGGGCTCTTCTGTAGGCTGGAGGACACTACCACAGCTCTGTGAAGGGAGTAGAGGGGGGATATATAGTAGTTGGCGGAAAGCGCTGCCATTAAGCAAGTTCCGTGTCTCATTAATATTGTACAGTCTTCTAAGTGGTTTTGACCTTGGATCAGACTACTGTAGGTTATACCACAGAATGGGTGAGGTGCAAAGCGGACTTTATATCTTTTAAGAGATTCTGAAAGTGGTAATGCCTTTGAACACTTCTTTTATAGTTGAACGTCATTAAACACTGGGTTTTACAGTTGGGTTTCCAGGATAGAGGAAAACTAAAGAAGCCTAAAGACCAATTGTGACCGGCTAGCGCTTGCTCGGCTGGTTTGCAATGCTAGTTGGTCGCCAACAACAGTATAGTTCACCAATTAGTAGTCTACATCACAAGTTTCAACAACCAAATTCTTAGCAATGATATGAATGATGCAGATGACCTTTGCTTGGGCCACTTTCTGGTGCGACCAAGATACAACTATAACTACACCTACAAGTGCCTACATGTCAATAAAGTAACGTGATGTATATGTAAACCAAGGCCTTAAAACCGGGGGAAAATGGAAGGTCACTTTTAAGCTGGATGCGTGGGGCACACCAATGCACCAATATGGAGGATTAAGCCCAAGGTGACACAGGGCACAGCTCCACAAAATGGCTAAAGTTGTTGTTTTGAGATGAGGTGAATGGGGTTTAATTGAGCAAATAAATGCTGTTGAAGGGAAAAACTGACGCATAAAGAACAAGAGTGGCAGAGTAGAGGGTACATAAGGACAACTTGGGTGTGTGTGTGTGTGTATGTGTGTTAAAATTCTGCTCTAGAGCCAGGCTAAAGCAAAGCTGAGGAATGTCGGCATGTAGCTTACCGCTGCTCACTTGACAAGCAGGAAGACTCTTGTGGGTTTGTTTAGAGTTAGAGAAGGGCCTTGCGACCTGGGACAGATAAAAGCGTTCTATTAAAATATTGACTGAGAGGATTAGGTAGGAGACGTTGACGTGTGTAGAGAAATCTGCAATTTTCCAACTGAGATGCGACGGAGGCTCTCGAGAAAAGATATACTAAGTCATCAACAGATTCATTTTGAAAGCTTCGTCTGAAAATGTGTGGAGTACAATACGGCAAGTGGGGGGAACACAGCTATACCCATGCTTGCTCCCACAGGTTCACAACCACACCTCGGAAGAAAATGGATGCAAGTCGTTTGAAAAGCTTTTTTTGACACCTGTTGATTGCTATGTTAAAGCCCCTGTAAACCCAATTCCACACAATCCTTCTCATTATGTTATATGGGGAGGAAGAGCTAGGCGTATTTATCAATCCGAATCAACGATATTGTCATTTAAGTTTGATAAACTTTACAGACGTGTTAGATGTGGCGGGCTATTCTCTGGTTCTTATTAAGAATTTTCACCTGTCTAGACCCTAGACTGTTTAAAAAAAACTGTCTTTTTAACAAAGTACTACAATATTTAAGAACATTTATTTTCAATCTGATTTTTTGGAAAACCTTTTTTGAGACACCCAACTTTAATATCCTATATTGATTTTTCACTATTTTAGACCAGGTTTCCAGGGGCTTTTAAGAAATTAATTTAAAAAAGGACTGGGGTGAACTGCTGCTGGGGTGCTTTCTTTATTAGGAGGTTGGCTCATTGTTCATTGCTCCTGGAATGTTTTACTACTGTTATGACAAGACAATATAATATAATACAAAGTATGTTGCTAGAGATGTTTGACTGGACCGGAGCAGGAAAGGTGGAGTTGTCGTATCTTTAGTAATAGTCGTTATATGGTGGTGGATGACTAATGATGGGCGACACCGAGGTCGTTATGAAAGCAAGATGGCGGGGCCAAGTAGGGGGCCAGACACTGAGAGATGAAGTCAGTGCCATTTGACTGGTAATGACCAGCTATGAACCTTGAGCCAGAGTGATGTACATAAAGATGACTGCCACAGGAGAGTGATGGGAGAGGGGGAAGAGGGAGTGCTTTGGAGGGCTGCCATCCTCATCCAGTTGTCTCTGACAGATGGTCAGTGAGACACGAGCAGCTGATGTGTATGATCGTCTGCTTCCCCAAACAGGAGGCCGTGTCAACAGTCGCTTTCTCAACTCACTCTCTCTCTCTCTCTCTCTCTCTCTCTCTCTCGCTCTCTTGTTCGTTCTCCTCCTCCTCTCTTTTTACGCCCCGTCTATTTTGGTCCTTTTTTTTCCATTAATTTAATTCAATGCCGAGTGCTGCATCCTTCCAAAGCCAAGGAGAGGATCAGGGATAAATATCAAAAGAAAGGGCACGGGGAGAACTGCTTCATATTCTAATCAGCATTATTAATAACAAGTTGCTGCAACACTCTTCCTCTCTTGTTAACCCTCCGCTCCTTTTTTTTTTATTCTCGGTTGGCTATTAACACGAGCCTTGAATATTCATGGATCCAGTGCCTTTAATCTATAGCTGAGCTCATCTAGAAGAGCTGTGTTTGTTTTACAACTGGGGAAGAGCTGGAGGAGGGAGGTGTGCTCATAAAACACACTGCACATGATCGGCGTGATAATATGGAGTACAGTTGGTGTGGTTTTTCTTTCAACACAGGATCTGATGATGTTGGCATATATAGCACAAAACAGAACAGTTTGTTTTGTATGGTTCATGTGTGCAGTGGTAAAGGTTGCACATACAACTATTGTTCTACTTCGATTGTTAGTCAAATGATTATGCAAAATATTTTAGCTACAATGGTACAGAATTAAAGACAAACAAATCCTCATATTCATATAAGATAGAATATTGTTGCTGTTAATACATTTTCTTTAAGTCAAGTTATTCCTAGTAGTCTATGACCACCATTTTTGTTGGCTAAAATCAATGCTATCGCTGGATGTTTCCATCAGATGTGTTTTGTTTACATAATGCTTGCGTAAAATCCTGAGTAATTAGTTTGGCTGGAGTTGCTGGGGGGTAAACTTCCCTAAATCCAATAAAAAAAACACTACGGTGCTAAAGTTACAATTTGATAATAGCATCCAATATGCTTTTTGTGTCCGATGTCAATGTGCCACTTTTATGTAAGCCCACAAAGCAATGTCGTCAGCTAATGATATGATTCCAGTAAGCTACTCGGTGATCTGGTCAGCCAGACTAGCTGAAATGTGCAGCTAATGTTAAATATAGATATAGAAAGAAATAGATATAGAGCTGTTGCTAAACCATGATATAACCATACACGTTTGAACTGCTTTAGCCGATTAGTCTAGTACAGATACTTTTGTCTAAATCTATATTGCTGTGCATGTAGCCTATATAACCATCGATGGATGTATTCAATTCAACGCCTACAGGTCGGAATGACTGAATGAAGTCTACTGGTTTGGACTGGCAGCTACTGTACTTCAATGAGTGTGTGTGTGTGTGTGTGTGTGTGTGTGTGTGTGTGTGTGCGTGTGTGAATAAGGCATGTTTGAGGTGTCACAGCAGTGTGGTGCAGCACAGGGGGGATATGGAACGCCTTCGCCTCTCATTTTCTTTCTGTTAGTCATTCTTTTCTCACTCTTTTTCTCTGCATCTGAGGAATGGGGAGTCTTTGCCCCTCGGCTCCCGGGGAAATAATGAGGTGCCAGCAGAGAGTGTCAGCTCCACCACTGAACAGCGATTGAAGAGCGACTTAAAGAGTGAGGCTCAAGCAAGCAGGAGGCCTGAGAGGGCTTGTTCCACACTCAGTCCTTGGTGGTGTTTCGCCGTAGGATGCCAAAAGGTGTGTGCACGTTAGCGTACATATTCAGACACATTTCCTCATTTATTTTTCTTTGTTTCTCAGTATGCGTGTTGCTCTCCCACCTCTGGGAACCGCAAAGCACTGTTTCTGTGCACCAACTGGAGCAATTGCAAGCAGAGTGTTGTCATGTGCGTGTTTGCGTGTGGATGAGTGTTTGCCACTCGTTAAGCTTCTACATATGCACCCGGAGACGCAGTGCAAGAGGAAAAAAAAGTAGGTTAGTATTTTTTTCCCCCAGCAGCCTCTCAGTTTTGTTGCCTCTCACTCCCTCTTTCGCTCGCTTCCTCAGTACAGCGCCATGAAAAATGAATAAGACAGAGCAGCTTGTTTGATCCTCTTTCACAGCCTGTGCTGTAATTTGAGATGGGAGGGTGAGTGGTGGGCTACCACCATAAGCCCACACTTTTAAAAGATGATGCAAATCTAGACGACTTGGCAACTGCAGCCTGCAATTCCTCTCGCTCTCCGTCCACTTTCCTCCCATAACTGTCCCCCTTTTCTTTCTTTGAGCTGGCTTCCCTTTGTTTTTCCTTCTCTTTAGCCCTCACTCTGTCTTTTCTTTATTCCCCTGAGTGCAATTTTCGCAGAGAAATATTCAACGCTCAATACTCATCTACTTTTCTCTTAAATCTTGGCGCCTGTGTGTGTGTATACTGCGAGTCCCTTATAGTGTGTGGGCGGGCAGCGACAGCCCTTCTGACCACAAGGAGAGGACAAATCCCCCGCTCGTAAAGCCATAATCTTTATAGCTCCAGACAAGAATAATTGCCCTTTCGGTCCAACAGTAGGCACTACCACATACTATAGAGCGACTCCCATATTTAACATCGCACAGTTTTAAATAGACAGCTTAATTCAATAGCTGAATAATTAGATGTAAAGTCAAAGCTAAATCAGTCATTCTAACCTCATGGGCATATGCTAGTGTGCAGACTTGGGGCCAAAACAAAACTGAGCAAACTGAACTTCTCCATAAGGACAAGCAGCTCAAAGAGAGGTCAGGCAGTCTCAGGGCACGGTCCAAAATACACCAAATGAAAAAAGCTGAAGCCGGGGAGTGATCTTGGATTATGTCTGCGTGCTTCTCCGAGGCTCTGTAATTAATTACAGCGGCCAATAATAATTAGGGCTGGGCACCGGCGAGCAGTCGCTCAGCGCAATGTGGAAAAACTGGCGGCTGATCTAGTGTCAGTCTAAGGCCTCTGAGCCCTGTGGGCGCTGCCATGCCACGCTAGCACCTGCTCTCAAACTGTGGCAGTTAACAGCTTTCAGTGTGTGTGTTGTGGATGTGTGGGTGTTGGCAAGGGAGCTGGTTGACATTGATTGTTAGGAAAGGGAGGGAAAAGGGGAAGAAGAGTGCTCCGACAGGGTGGTTGATTACCAACAATACACTAGCATCCGCCACTAGCCTCTTGGGTTAAGAGAACTGCATAGCTTTGATTCATCTGCTTAATTTAGCTGGCGTTGTGTAGCATAGTGACTAGAAAAAAAACAACACTACCAGCATACACATGTGTTGAGTGAACAGCTGTGTGCATAAACTGTGCTTTCCAAAGGGCCATTTCACAGCCATTTGTTCAGACAGCAACATTGTTCCCACGCAGTCCGGTACAATATGAGTTTAATTCACTTGTTCGAACACAGATGTAGAACTGGGAATGTGTGACTGCTGCACTTAACATACACACACACGTACACAAACAATGCATTAAATATGAGCATTCAAGCTGCTCATGCAGGCATAGTGGGTACACACAGAGATGTGTACCGCAGGAGCAGTATGCTGTCATGGAAACTCAAAGCGTTCCTAGAAGAAGAATCTGTAAGGTCCTTAATTGCGTTATTTGTTCACACAGTCCATATTTAACACTGTAATATGACCATGATTATAATAATGGGCACATTAGACAATTGAACATATATATATTTATGCACATGGGCATTCAATTAAGAGCCAACATTTGCAGAATTTGTGCATATAATTTATTTGCTCCATCTGAGTGTCTGATTATAAGAGCGGGCTTACTATGCAGTTTCCACATCTGCACACACGCCTGTTTATTCTTATCATTCCATCTCTACAGCTAATTAAGTGAAGAGCTGGTAATGCACACTGGCACATTTGCGTGCGACCCGTAAACCCGTCACATCTAGGCTGTGTCTTTTATATGCTTTCTCTTAGCCGCTGTGTTCCTTTCAGAATGTGTGCTTGTTGTTAAGTGTCTGGCAATTGTTTCCCTCGGAGGCTGAATATAATTATTTTATTTAGATTCTTTTTTTTTATAATTTTGTAGCCTGTCAATCATCAATCGGAATACTGATGAAAAGAATGTGTTGTACTATTTATACAGCGATTCTACGAACAGTGCCTCAGGTTAAAGTGAACAGCAAGTCTTCGTTCCAACCATAGATTTTTATTTAAAGTTAGTACGTAATTCAAAATCTATCAACCCCCATTATTTACACATTGGAAATACACAATGTTTTAACTTTTTTGTCATTGAAACAGGAATGAACTGGTGATCATTGACCGTCAATCAATAACCCATTGAACTATATGTGGGATGTGAGCATTGTTTGGAGATAGACTTTCTCAAGGCAATTGTTTTCTCTGAATGAGTGACCTCCACTTCAACTGGAGTTTATATTAATATTATATGAATATTTCTTCGCTTCTCTGGCGTGCTGAGCGCTTTAGGGCAATCGCCAAAATATTCAGCGCTAATGACGACAACAGTTAAACACTCTCCCCCTCTACTCAACCTCCTCCATTCCAGATTATATCCAGGGATGGAGAGAAAGAGGGAGAGAGAGCGAGAGAGATGGATGGAGAGAGAGACAACTTATTTGTTGAAACTTGTCATTTGTATTATTGCGTTTATTGTTCTAATTTAAAAAAATATATTTCATATTTACAAATATTGTATGTTTCTATTAATTCTTAAATTGTCTCCCTTATGCTTTGATGATATTGTTGGATGGATGGATAGATGGATAGATGGATAGATAGATACACTGGAGACATTTGGAACGTTTTGTTCAATGTGTGAACACGATTGCGTGCTAATATAATACAAATAGTTCCTGAACAGCATGGCCTTACTAGCAAACTGTGTGTGACTTTGTGTGTGTGTGTGTATCGTTGTAAGCATTTTGCCATCACTCCGCCCACTCACACATGGCTACCTTCTGCTCAAAATAATTCAGCCAAGACTGGCCTGGACATGCGGCCATAAATACAATGCTGGACCTGTATCGTAAACAATGTCTTTCAATTTAACGGCCCCTTCTTAGAATGCTCCTCTACGGAGTTCCTTTATTGAAAGGCAGATTTAATTAATACACATAAACAAAGCCACAGGGCAAAAAGAGACACTAAAAACAAATGGGCCGCTCGAGTGGTGCTTCGCGGATAAGGGGAAACACGATTTCAATTGAACACTCCAAAGACATGTGTGTTGTGTCAAGTTGTCAGTCCTGAGTCAGTGGTGTTTGCCCTTGGGGGATACAGCAGCAACTGCCATTACACTGGCATTCTGTGTGGTGACTAGACCATGCATGGGAAACTACAGTACAAACAAGGACAGAAGGTTATGGTACACAAAGTAATTATTATCAATTATTCATTCATTATAATTAAGTAAATAATTGCTTTTTTTATGTCCAATTTATACTGGATTTGAGGCCAAAAACGTAATATTGCTTGATATTCTTTTCTAGTTTTTTTTAAGTGACTGCAATACGCAATTTTTTTTGTTGTTGATAAGATTCCTTAGATATTGTTATGACAGAATAAAAAGTAAAAATCTGTTTCCTTCTTTGTACTGCCCTTTGGTATAAAAATGACAATGTGGTTACACTTCATGTTCTTAATCGGCCGATAAATGTGCTACTACTTCTGCACCGATGCCCACGTGTATCTTTTAAAGCAATGCAGACATTAATGAGGCAAACATTTATTCAAGTATTCTCACTGATCATAAAAAAGGAGGGCCCAACTCAACCAGAGAAAATCCCTCTGTAAAACTCAGCTGCTTCATCTCAGCTGCTCATGGGCCGTCTAGGTAATTTCCTAGACATCTGTCATTATGTGCATTTGTAATGTGACACGGACACGTTCTTTTCTCTATTCTCCTGGGGAACAATGCGTTTTTGACACAAGCGACTGAGCGAGCAAGTGTATTGGAACAGAGATCACGGAGGATTAGCATGGTGCTCATAGAAACAATTAAAGACGCTGAGCTTTTGGCGTGCAGCTGGACACAAATGAGAAAAAACTAAATTGATTCCATTTCAATGAAGATGTTTCGTGTCATATTCCCCCGAAAAATCAAACAAAGCTGTCTCACATTGGTTTCTTCCAACAGAAATATAGACTTACAGTTCCTTTAAAAAAATAATAGACAAAGGGCCTCTATAATTTGTTTTATTCTTTGGTGTCAACTGTGTGCCTAAAGACAAAGTAATCCTGATGGAAGTCCTGCTTTAGCAAAGGTTAAAAGTGAAAATCCTACCGCACTCAATTAAGACCTTAAATACTGCAGCGCATGGTAATTAATGTATGACTAGACTTTAATTAGCCCGAAGGCTGCCTAACATTAGTCACTGTCATTCATACTTTACTGTCTGCATAGGTGGATGTGTCAGTTTAACCAGTGACACCAGTATGTGTTGTTTGGGGGTTCTCAGTTAAAGGGCATCCTGCTTAACCAGGTAACAGTGTAACAGTGTGTGTGTATGTGTGTGTGTGTGTGTGTGTAGGTGTGTGTGTGTGTGTGTGTGTGTGTGTGTGTGCCTTCGCTGCATGGGGCATGATGGACCAGCACTGAGAATAATTAACTGTGATGACCCAGTCACTGCAGTGACGGGGCGACCGCTGTGACTGGAACGCCTGTCAAAGACCGGTCTTCACACTCTTCAGGCGTCGCCCGGATGAGAGGATCTTTATCACACACACACACACACACACACACACACACACACACACACACACACACACACACACACACACACACACACACACACACACACACACACACACACACACACACACACACACACACACACACACACACACACACACACACACACACACACACACACACACACACACACACACACACCGCAGCGGGCAGGCCGAGGCACATACAGCATACAGAACACAGAGCTGTATTAATTTACACGTTTACCACCTCTATAGGCTGAAAAGGCACACACACACCATGGTGATGTCACACCTGTACAATTGTCTTCACACGCCAGCTATATATACACGTGCGCTTGTCTGCTTGGTACACTTGGCACACACACACACACACACACGTTCGCACCATGCTATAGCATGGATGTGCTCGCACGCGCGCACACACACACACACACACACACACACACAGGCATATAGCTGTTCGTTAGCACCCCTGACATCTCTGACAAATTGACTCCCTTATGCGAGTGGAAGTGTGCGACAGAGAGGGTGGAGGGGGTGAGACAGGATAGAGGGATAGAGGGAGGGAGAAGGTGGATCATCTCCTTCACACGGTCCGCAGGAGAGAGATATCATTCTGAGACAATCACACACACACACACACACACACACACACACACACACACCTGTGACATCACCGGAATGGCCTAAAATAAATAAATAAAAGCTGCTTCTGTAATGACGTCTCAAAGATGGAGGAGAGGGAGAAGGAGGCGAGGAATGAACGGAGGATGGAAGGGCAGGGGGCAACTGAAGGACGAGAGGAGAAGAAGAGAAGGAGGAAAATTGTCAAGAGAGACGGATAGAGATTGGAGAATGGAGAGAAGCGAGAAAGCGAGAGAGTGAATAGAGACAGTGCTGGAGGAAAAAGTGGATTGATAAAGAAGCTATTGAGAGGAGATTTAAGCGTGAATACCGGCAGTCTCAACCTCAACCCTGTTTACTGCGCTGTTTAGCAATGAAAGACACATTTTGCGGGCTGATATTAGACCTTAGGATTCATAGCCTGAGGTGCAAGAAACTCTTGAGTGGTTTTGAGAACACAACATCCTTTTGGCAGGGATGTTAAGTCAACACTGCTCTTACAGTATATCTGATCCTAGCAACAACTGTATGGTTGAAGGTAAGGAAAAGATCATGGTCAGGAGAAATTATAATTATATAACTATATTAAAAAGGTATGGGTAGTGTTAGGAAACTAAACCCCTTTTTTAAGGACTTCACAATACGATACACATCACGATACATAGGTCACAATACGATATATCACGATACATTGCGATACGAGGAATATTGCGATATATTGCGATATTAAACATTGTACTGAAAAGGTAAAAAGAGAGCTGAAATACAAGTTGCTTAATAACATCAAATAACATCAGATCATTCAGTTTACAAATCATTTCAATTCAAACCCCGGTTATTCGAGGCAACTAGCCATACTGCAACATTATCAGGAGCAGAAGTTGTAGTCTACAACCCATTTAAAAAACTTTATAAATATCGATTTTTGGAGCTGAAGATACGATCGAGAAATAAATATCGCAAATAATGTTGCTGTATCGATTTCTTAGCACAGCCCTAATTGCAATCCCCTTACATAACCTCAACCTCTCAATCAATACTTTTCTGCCTCGCCACATGAAAGACACACAGGGATCAGGCACTGAACATTGGCAATGGAGGCCAATCGTCATCCTTTAATGTTAACATAATCCCTCAGGCTGTTTCACACCACGTTTGTTTTGAGTAGCAGGAAAGCATAAGGTAATAAAATCCCATGCATAGTTTGGTAGAGTATATGGAGCATTCGCACCAGCTGTGATCTTTGAATATTACAAGAGGTTAAGGCTGTAGTCGTGTGTTATTAAATATTCACAATTGCCAGTCGTGTTTCGTTGCTCACCAACTCGACAGCACCAGTGAATGGTTAAGCGTCCGAGTAATAGCCTGAAAATACTGCCACCTTTTAAACATCTGTGAATTAATTGAGAATCAATTTGGAGTCAAGAAATTGGATCCGAAACGAATCGTGACACCGGGAACCACAGCTTAATCTAAATGGCTGCTAAAATTGGTACCCCCCCCCCCCCCCCAATGACGAAATTTTGGACATTGCAAATGGAGGGTGCAGTTGCTTATAACGGAGACAGTTAATCAGGCACAAGGAGCATGTGTTATCAAGCGCTATGTGCCTTTGGTTGCCATGCGAAGGTAATCTCCACCGATGTAAAAAAAAAAGTCCAGGACAATAAATCCACCCCTCAAGGTAGAACAAAATTTCCCTGTGTGAGAGTGATGTGGCATGAAACATAATTTAAGTTGAGGTCTGCTTTCGCTCGGGGCACACACTAAAAGAGCCACTGCTAGAATGTAAACCAATTGTAGATACCTCATTGTGGAATGAAAGTGGCATGTCTGTGGTTTTTTGCAGATTGTCTGGTTTTCGTCACATAATGGGCTCAGCTGCCTGCACTCCTTCTGTTTTTGTGTTTTAATCTCAGTCTTGTTTGTAGAAGTAAGATGTTCATTGCACCCCCTGGCCTGCGCTGATGACAGTCAATTTTAAGCGTTAAGAAAACAACCCGAGGAAGACGGGGACAAATGAGACGGGCTGGAACGGATGAAGAATGGGACAGGCCTCACAACTCTTTAACTAATTCCTTCAGCTGGGGCGACAACACACACAGAGAGCGTGATTCATATCCGCCATTATTTGGGGGATGATGAATCTGCTGCCGTCGGCCGCGGTGTTTTGTCCTCAAGCTCAACGTAAAAAAAAAGAGTTTCCCCCAACATCAAAACAAGCGGTATCGCACATGCTAACAGACTGTTGATACTATACTTCTGAATAGTTAATGTATGGGAGGGGCCAAATTGACAATGTAACCACGTATACAGCATGCTCTTTGTGTAAAAGGGAAATGAATGATAATGTTTTTAAATTGTTCATAAAATGTCAGAGAATCAACATATTCTTGAGCTTAATTCAAACTAATGACATATCAATTTATACAAAAAATAAACCTATAATTACATACTGCAGGATTTATTCCCCTGGTACAGTGGGCTACATCTCGATATCAGTAGAGATATGTCAACAGCTGTTACGTGTTTGCTGATACTTTGCCGTGTGATGCAGGTGCTCTGGTTTAAAGGAGACGTATTATGCTCTATTAGAATCAGTTACATGATTTATTAAATAAAAAATAATCACACTGCCCATCACCTTTCTCGAGCCTTTTCACCCTTTGTCTGAAACGCCCTGTTTCTAGCATCTGCCCCTTGAAAAGCCCAGTCTTCTGTGATTGGCCAGAAACCTTTGAACTTTCTAAATACAAAACAACACTTTCTTTCTCTTACAAATGAAACGCTTAACTGATACCTAATAAAATGCACCCCGGGTCAGTTCAATACGCTCAGGGGTTTTGCTGGCACAGTCTAAATTGGGTCTGGTATGACCAATATTTCAAACAGCTAATGTTAGCTATCCTATGATAAATATTGCGGTGACAATAATCAGTTGTCATACACTTTGTGACTCTTCAGCAACACATTGCATTATAGGCGTGCTTCTGGGATAAGATGTTGTCATGTACGTGCAGAAGACACTTTCATCAATTTATCATTCCATTTCATCGGAAGTTGTGGAGTTATTTTACAACCATCGGGGAGTACATAAATGCGAGCGAAGTCAACCCAGGTACAGCTTGACATTATGTTTGTGTTGTCCCTCCCTCCCTCCCTCCTTCTCTCCTGAGGTGGCCCGGGGCTGTGTGCCAGCGGTTGGTGAGGAGCCTCTGGGCTGGCTGTAAAAAAAAAAGTGTTTGTCGGTGGCTCTTGCTTATTGCTGATGCTGTTTGATATCTTGGGCCTGAGCCTTATCTGTTGGGCTTTGCCGAGGCGATGCGGTCTGCTCTCATATCTTGAAAGGGGCAGCTCGGTTTCGGGCAGCTGTCACTGTCTGCTCCTTGTCCTATCTCTCTCCACTCGATCTCTCTCAACCCCTTGTTCAAATCATTCAGATCACAACGAGGGGGTGACAGCGATCTGATAGTAAAATAATTGTAATTTTACAGCTCTTTCTTTACTGTTCGGTTTTAAATGTGCCACGGCCATATTGGAAAAGGCTTTAGCCCGACGCGTAAACATCTAAAGCTGTAAGATGCATCTGGTAATTAATTTCCTCCGTCTCTATAAAAATCTGTCTGACACTGCACCAGAAGGCTGCGGAAGGTGTTAACGTTCTTAGTGTGAGCTCCTGTTTTCTTTGAGCTGCCTGTTCACCACATTATCCAGTCCTCCATAACACCGCCAGCTGTTAAGATACAACCTTATCAAGATTTATCCATTCAAGGCTTTTGTTTGCGCCCGTATCGGGGGCCTTTGTGACAGCCACTGGCACGCAGGGAGTCTGAACTGTTAAAGGCTCTAGCAAAAGTTTATTTTCGAGGATTTTCTATACAGGTGGGTTGATTTTGTGGATGCATGGAGCATGCACGCTGCAGTATGTTGTTATACTCAGGCTGTACCATGGCCCAACCTCCGGGAGCAGAGTTAAGGTCACAGCATGCCGACGCTCACGCATACATATTTTTTTTTTTAAACTGTGGGGAGCTAATGTAGCGTATGGTGGACATGTAGGGGGAAAGCTAACAAAGCCATGTGACATGAAAGAGTAATGCAGAGTCACTGAAGCCTGGATTAGTAGTGGCTCTCTGCTGCAGTCTTTTGGTGAATAACTGTTGGTGCTGGTAGGTCCTACTGGAAGCAAGACTGGGACAAACCATAGCAGTAGCACATTTTACTACAGCTCTGACATTCTGTAACACTAAATACAAAGTGGAGCAGAAGCTGATGGGATAAGTGTTGCAGGTATTTGGTCACAAACCCAAAAATACTGCAGGAATTAAAGAGTGGACCTGATGATGTAGCTTTATGGAAAGTGAAGTGATCTCAAAGGCTATTCGTCCTGAGTGGGTCGTAGATATTGCTACCTAAATGTATGGCAATCCATCGGATAATTGCTGAGCTATTCTCAAATATGTACATATATACTGTATATGCCTCACTTTCTGTCTTGACTCTGCCAGGATTCCTGCTTGCAGTGCAAAAACATGACACTGGAAGACTTACATTATCTGGGAATCTCAGCATTGCAGCTCCAACGTTGCCCAAAAATTCATAATTAAAAGTAATTTATGCATGTGACCATTATAGCACACAGCTGTGTTTGGACAGTTTAACCGATGCATACTTACGATGCAGAAAAAAAAATCTGAAGGAATTATTCAAACCGTGGGTAGAGCCTGTTTCTGTTTCACATTGCTGGGGCCGCAGTGCCAGGCAGGCAGGCAGGCAGGCAGGCAGGCAGGCAGGCAGGCAGGCAGGCAGGCAGGCAGGGCTCCAAACAAAGCAATCAGCTAGTTAAACATTATCAGAGCACCTCGAGAAAATGAGCGGTAATGCCCCCAACATTTCTCCCCTTATTCCTCTCTCCGGCTGATCAGAAAGCCGTCACGCCACATTGCGCCCTGTAATGGTTTTTTGTCTGGACTCCTTGGTATTTAAATGAACAAAAGGGAGCAGACTGCGGCTGTGTCTACGTAAAGGTGTGTGTGTGTGTGTGTGTGTGTGTGTGTGTGTGTGTGTGTGTGTGTGTGTGTGTGTGTGTGTGTGTGTGTGTGTGTGTCATAGTAGTGCACTCACATTCAGGGGTACGTGTGCTAAAGAGAGCTGGAGAAGGCTGCAGCCAAAACTGAAAGATTGACTCATCCAAAGAAGTGAAGAGGGGGGAGAGGGAGGGGGGAGGGGGCACCATAGACGTGGTGACTGATCAGGACAAGTCAATAATGATCTGTTTACTTGCCGCAGAGGATGTCATGTAGCCTCTTAATCCTTCTGGTAGTTTACAATTTTAATTGGATATCAGTTGATTCCTGATCATGAGGATGACTGATGTAAGAAGAAGAAAAAGAATCAAGTAAAAAGGGGTACTTCTTCATGTCATTGCTACATGATTTTGCACACACACACACACACACACACACACACACACACACCGTTTGATGTTTTTGTGTCTGTGTGTCAGAGAGTTTGTACCATCAAAGCGTTTCTATAAATAGCAGTAGCAGCAGCAGCAGCAGCAGCAGCGCCAGCTACGCAGCATGTGTTATATAACCCCACCGAAATGCATACAGAGAGCACATCAGCATCAACAACTAGGCTGCTACCTGTTCTAATGCTGCAAGGCTCTCTCTCTCTCTCTCCCTCTCTCTCCCTCTCTCTCTCTCATGCACCAACACACACATAACACGCTCCTCTTCATTATTCATGTGGCATTCCTGCCTTTACTCGAAAGTGTGCAGGAAAAGAGGCAAAGAGAGAAAGAAAATGTTAAGCGCAAAAGGGCCTGCTTCAATATATCATAGTATTGTTAATTGTCTATCACAGTTGACGTGCTGTCTAAATTGACGATTTAGTTGTTTCACCCCAGTAATGAGATCTAAAAAAATGCAAAACATTAGTGGTTGGTTTTAAAACGGCACCATGCCATCGGCCCCATTAGGCTCATTTCACTCGCTCTCCAAATGGGAGAATTTCATTCATCCTTTGGGTTCTTGGAATGCCCCACTCGCCTAGAAAAGACAGCACTTTATTCTGACTAGGACAATTCGACACCACAATTATCTAATCCAATTGGCTGATTCTTCTCATTTCTTTTGAATGAAAAAAAAACACTTCAGGATTCAGTGGCTTTTCATATCGTGTTCTTAGCGAGGCGGCAGCACACACTTTGAAACACCCCACGGAGACACGCACACACACACACACACGCACCCTTACCACCCCTCCGTCTTTTTATCACTCCATTGGCCCCTGCGTGATTCCCCGCTTGCGTTTAATCCAACGAGGTGTGTAATGGCAGCAATGACGGGGGCCTTTTTAAAGATGACTTGTGCGGTCACGGCTCATCTGTGGGCTTTGGGCGGCAGCGGCTCCATGCGTCTTATCTCTAACCACTTAACACCGATCTAAGATAACCTGATAGGAGGGGGGATCCTATTGGACTGAATGTCACCACTGGGTCATTTAGCCAAGGCTCTTACTGTTCACCCCTCTGACTGAGGAAACACATGCAGAGCTGGAAAGTATGTAAGAGAAATATGCATTATTTCACACGCACGCACGCATGCACACACACACACACACACACACACACACACACACACACACACGCACAGTCTGACTGGATGACAGGGCCCGCTGACTCAGCAGTTGCAGACACCCACACATAGGCTACAGATAAACTGTTAGATTGGAAGAGGGCAAGTGGAGAGGAACTGTCTCACAACAAGTGTGCCAAGTGCCAAAGATGGATTATTCCGAATGAGTGTAGCCATGCGGTAGAGATGTTGCTGCGTAATTATTGCAAGGGCATGTGTGTGTGCTTGTGTGTGTGTTTGTGTGTGTGTAACTTACATCTGAAGCGGGATTTCCATATCGATTTGGAGTTTATCCAACAATAAAATCCTATTTTTGTGTTCAGTCTGTATGTGTTTGTATGTGTTGTAATGTGCACTGGTTAGTGGCTTTAACGCAGATAGAGAGAGACAAAAAGTGGGGAAACTGGAGATTGGCCTGACAAGTCATTCAGATTTTACTTTACCTATATATCTTCTGTCTATTGCCCACTAATTGCTCAGTGCCTGGTGTTACTACTACCTTGTAGCATATTGTAGCCTCAGATCTCTCTTTGACTGCTTTCATCATTCTCTGCTCGTTTGTCAGCGATGATGACTCTCTCTCTGTCTCTCTGTCTCTCTCTCTTCTTATCTCTCTCTCTCTCTCTCTCTCCATCCCTTTTTTCTTCCTTTTCCACTTCTCAGCCTCCGTGGTTCAGCAAGCACAGGGATCCTGACGCGCCAAAACCACTGACCGCAATCGCTAAAGCGGCGACCTGGTCAGGGCACGCCACACACATTCAAAATACACACACCTCACCCCCCCCTCCCCCGCCTCTGCTCTCCAAAGGAAAAAAACAGGCTGTCTTTGGCTCTCGTCGCCACGGCAACCATCTTAACGAATACACCGTGAAAGCCTTGAGACTTTGATCAGTGAGACCTTAATGATCACTCATCAATTATCCATCCAAGGAAAAAGTAAAATGCAAAAGAGCACGTTGTCCCTTGAATAAAGCGGTATTTAAAATGTGCTACTCTCACAGCACAATGTGTAATAGGAACCATAAATGAAAAAGACATAGGTAAATTATCTAAACCTTAAATGAAACTAACCCCCCCCCCCCCCCCCACCTGTCATTTTACACACTTTTAGTTATGCAAAATACAGACGGAAGAAGAATACAACTTTGAATTCAGCATACAATCCATTAAAACAAGAGCTAGCCTCATTCTTGTATGACAAAAAAAAAATGCATGCATCATTGGCTCTGATCATTGTATGTCCACACGACCATGTTTCTTGGGTACACACGCACCTATTGAATAACAAAAGCAGGCCAACCTCTTGCCATGTTCTCTTCATAGTATATCAAATTGGGCATCAAGGGAGCGCTGCTTGAAGAGGGGAAGTGCAAATGAAAAAAGAAAAAAAAGGAAAAAAGACAGAAGAGTGCGGACTAGATCAATAAAGACATGTGTTTATTAGATTGAGGCGAGCTGTGACAGAGGCTGGTGCCCGGGAGTGGAACACTACCGTGTAATCTCGTACTGTTTTCTCTCTCCCCGCGGAGAGGCAAACTCACTCACTACCTGCCTTGGGCCGTAAAGCAGCATGCAATAAGCAGCCATCAATCCCGTTTGGGGACTATTGATTGTGGACAAGAGGAGATTGGTTGATGTGTAGAAACAACATCAGAGTGTGTCATCTTTCTGCAGGTTGGTTAGAGTGCTACAATGTATTAGAGGATTTTAATCCAGTTTGAGGAACTGATATATTGTTAGTCTGTATTTTGTTGCCTTCTACATCTCTTGTACGCTAACATCTCCATTTGAGTATTCCACTCTTGAGTAGCAGACACTTTTCAATAGCGTATAGCTGCCCAATTAGTGCAGTGCTACATTTGTTAGTTGCCGTCCATTGGCCATTAGTCTGGATGCCAGTATTGATGCATGTGATTATTCCTAAGCTAAACGCACCAGTGGTCTCTTCAAACACAGCCAAAGGGCCATTTGTAGAGAGCGAGAGAGAGGCTTTTGGCACGCGCGTGTCTCACATTTTGTTTGCGTAATGAATATGTTGTGTTTTATTCATTTGTTATGCATGGTGACATTCCCAAAAGTAACTGAGCTGGAATGATAATAGAAGAATGGAGTGATTGAGACAAATTGAGCCCCGCCGCACAATGTACAGCCACAATACATCAGCCGAGAGCAGCAGGCATGTTGTTCCGAGGAGGATTGATGGAGAAAATAGTGTGGAATCTGTTCTCTCCTTCATTGCTATGCTTATTGCGCACAGCGGTGTGCCAACATGCCCCAGACAGAGTGAGTGAGGTTTCCATGGAGCCTGGGCTCAGGTCCACAACACACACACACACAGACCTATAGGGGGATACACTGTAGCTTGTGACACGCGCTGGCGTTCATAAACAAAGTTAAACAAACAATGTGTACATTTTCAAAACTGCTGTGCGTGTGGGAGTCTGTGCAACAACTTTTTAAATCTGCAACAAGTTTTAGTCAATGTTAAAGGTCCCATATTATGCTAAATGCACTTTTTAAATGTGTTCCAACATATCCATGCGTCCACGGTGTGCCTAGAGACTGCCAAAATATCAAAAAAAATAACAATCTCTCCTTTTCTCACTCTCCCCTTTTCTGAAACCCCCACCCCTCCCCCCAAAAACACTCCAGTCAGAATTATCCCCTTTTCTGACCTCACAAACCGTAAAGCCAGAAGCTTCCACTGTGCAGCCCACACCCCTATTTCTTATTGGTCCACGGCCCTGACAGACAGAGGGCGAGGCGTATCTGGCTTCGCTTCCGGACAGGGGGCGGGGGGAGCTCAAAGATTGTATATTTACGAGGGGACCTGCAACTCTTTTTTAAAAAATAGGCCATTGTGAGATTAGCTGAACATCAGCATAGTACAATAAATTATCTGAAAGTTTTTTTCAGCAAACAATTAAAGAAAAACGTATTAGGGACCACTAAGACCATATAATATGGTGTATAATAGAACCGAAAAGTGTATAATATGGGAGCTTTAATGTCCTCCCAAATACAGTTAAAACTTAATCAACAATTTAAAAACAAATCCTCCAACCGACATCTCCAAAATAATTGGTAATAGTCGGTGCATTTTATTCAACCATAAATTATAATATTCCAACAAATAAGGGGGACAAATGAGGAATGGGGCGCCATGCAACCAATATTCCAAACTAACAAATAAATGACTAGCTCTCCTTTCGGGGATTTGTGCAAAGTGATATGGATGTATAAAGAAAGCTTTACATTTCTTTAACAAGGCACTAATGAAAGACAAGTCTCTGTTACAATTTTGAACTATTCTCTCACTAGGGAAGACTGATTTAGAATTAATATGAGGAAATAATAAAATACACAATATGATATAATCAATATCAAAGGTACCCAGACAAAATAGTACCCATCGTAAGCAATTGAGCCTTGTGTTATGTCGTACTCAATCTACAGTACAATCTAGCATGTAATTAGTCTGTATAAGAAATGGAACTCCTTCGAGAGATTTGATGAGCAGTGATCTTATTTGCCTAATTGTTCCAGTACATTGTCTTATTACTGAACACTTATCACAACTCAATGTCACAACAGGCGCAGATGTTAGTGGAGGAAAATTAGAAGCAGAGTATATTCATAAAGGTGAGAAAAATAAAACTTTGATTTAACTACAACACGAGTATTTCCAATTTACTTCATCTAGTTTCACACAAACCCAATTATGCACTGCTCCCTTCAAAACACACACACACACACACACGCACACACACACACACACACACACACACACACACACACACACACACACACCGACAGTGTTCAACAGAAGTCACCTGCTTAGTGGGCTAATTAAGAGCTGCAGCCCCTATTGAGATGATATAATGGCAATATGTGCAGTCCATTCATCATTGTTTTGACAAGTGAACTTCTGTGATCTGCTTACACAATGGGAAACACATACGGGGGGGGGACCAAAAATAAGCCTCACATCTGTTTGGGGCCTGTCACACCCAAAGCCCAGACATTTATATTACGGGCTTCGGTACTGATGGCTGGCTCCGCTTCAGCAGCGATCTGGGTCCCCCGTTCAGCATCTGGTCCAGCTGCACGGGTCTAGTTTGTGAGACAACATGACATGACCTAACACGCCGCCATATTGTCCCTTATGTAGGTTAATAAGCAATTCCTTTCTAAATAGGGCAACTGGGCAGGTGCGTGAGCGAGCCCCATCTGCCCTCTGTGTACCTGCACCTGTGTGTGAGAGTAATAGTAGTAGGTGAGTGTGTTTGTTCTATTCAAAGCTTGGCAAAACTAAAAAGGACCAACACTAGGACAAAATATCCCGCCTACACATAGTGGTCTTTGTAGGCACTCACAACTGTTTTAACAAAAATTATTCTCAAACAAGCAGAATAAAAAACACATTGAAATTTTCTCACTTCTCTTCGAGCGTTACAAAAGGTGACATGCACATCTAGGTTGAACAGTTACATTTACCTCAGAGCAAAAGAGGATCCTTTTGAGCAATGCTTTTTCTATGCAAGTAGTTAATAATTCAACATTCCATTTCCATATGAGCTATTTCTGGGCCTGCAGCTTGTTTTGTTTTGCTTTTTCATTGTAAGCCTGTGTGATCCTAATCATGCCAGTGTCTCTGCCAGACAGGGACACTGGCATGGCCAATTTTTTTTTCGCAGACAACTTTGTCATTTTTTTCATTTCATCCAAACGAAACTACTGCAAGTGCAATGAAAAGGTTTTGGCAACACAGTACCTATGTCAACAAAAGCCACTTTCATATGTGCATGGGGGAACACACAAAAATCCGCCACCCGACATGCACACCTTCACATGTCTTTCTCGACACGTGACGCGTACTCCACAGATTTTGCCCTTTTGCCTCGCCTGCCCAAAATGTCTCATTGAATATTGAATACATGCACCAATCTAATGATGGCAGGGACCCAGAGCGTACCTCTAATTATTCAGGCATCCACGGCTGAGTCATCGAGGCCAGGACAGGGGCTGTGGCTGCTTTTCACAGAGCCTCCTCACCTCTATTTCCCTCTACTCGTCCTTCCTCATCCCTTCATCTCTGCTCCCCCCTGGTAGTTGCCAATGCCACTTGTGACCTTGTGCTCTCTCGTTCTTTCGGGAAACCGGCTTTGCACTTCCTACTCCGTCTCGCCACACTACCTCCCAATGACATTAAAGGCCAATTGCACGCTTATATACAGTAAATTGATGAAGATTGCTGAGAGCCGAGTGTAGCTCCGTGTGAGAGAGAAGTATTTAAATGACTGTGTCAACCTGCTGTTAGATGTGGAATGCTGCCACGGCTTTGGCACAAAGCTCCTCTATGAATATGCAGAGTAGCTAGAACGGTGTGCAACTTACACAGGACGTGTGTGTGTGTGTGTGTGTGTGTGCGTGCGTGTGTGTGTGTGTGTGTGTGTGTGCGAGCGTGCATGCGTGCGTTAACGAGAGTGAAAGGGGCATTGAAGGAGAACATTTTGCTGAAATGATCCCATTCTCTTAAATCCCGTTGGTAGAGAGCAGCTCATAGATACAGAGTGATGGCGAGCTGAAAATAGACATATAGAGCTGCGCTGAATAAAAGATGACAGCACGGCACAGCCTTAGCAACACAAAAGCCATCCTGAGTGCATGCGTGTAGTGTGTGCATATGTGTCTTCATGCACACGTGCTAGCATGCTAGCACTTAGCATGTCTTGGTGCGTGGTCAACATGTCCCCAGTCGTATGCCCTTAAGCTAGGGCTTTCCTTCTAGCTCTCCCACATATACACATACAGTGTATATAAATAGAGTCTCAAAAAGCCTCTCTCATCCACATTAGCACACATGAGTAACTACCTTTCATCGTGGGACGACCAATCAAGTGCAGTGAACTGGGAGAGCATAATGGCAATGATGGGGACATTTGTTATTTTTACCCTCTATGCCAGTTTGAATTAAAAGCAATGGATGAGACAGCAAATTAAACAGGATGACAGCCTATTTTGCACAATATTTCTTCATTCTAATATACCTGGGCTCCATTTTAATTCCAATAAAAAGGACTGGTTTGCCCACTCTCTTCCCATTTTTCTTCTCGCTGTTCTTCCGAGGGTTATTTTGCCCTATTCAAACATTGTACATTTTTCTTTAATCCATTCCTCTCCACACATGGCCACCTCCGAGTTGACCATGCTTACAAACTTCAAAAGCGGCAGCGGCGGTTGCTTCCTTCTGGCTAATCTGTATGCCTTCCAATGGGGACGCTTAAATCCCCCAGTCTGCCTGCATGCCAGTGAAAACAAAGCCTTCACCTAATAAGGAAACGCGGCCATATTTCACACAACACTTTGATTTGGCTTTTGTTACCCAGGCACGAAACTGGCTGGCTGTGTAGGGGATTGAGCGTGATTGGAGTCAAGGGACGCAAAGAGTGTGAGAGTGTTTGTTTATTGGGCAGGAGTTAAGCGGGTAATTATGGCGATGTTTATATGCCGGGGTTTGTGCGCGAGTATGTTTTAAGTTGTTTCTGTCACAGGCTCCATTTCGTGAGAAACCTAGTGCTCCATTTTAGACATGGGTCACCAATTTGACTTAAGTTGGATTGACTAATAAATCATTTAATTGTCCCTTAATTAGAGTTAAGTCAAGGTTAGAGTGGATCACTTGTTATGTGTGTATGTCCAGGCTGCACACCTGGTTTAATCTTTATGGTACCGAATGCCAAATCACATTATTTTGTCAGACGACATACTTCAAGTGTTTTTGGATATTATGTGGCTTGGCAATAAAAATACTCAAGGATCCATATACATATTTTCCAATGAATAGATGAATACTTCCTCAACACTTGTGTCTTTGATTGTTAACAGTCACTGGGTATCTGTCCATTGGTCTGATCTAAAGTCAGCTAACATGCTCACAGTGACAATGCTAAGCTTATGTTTAGAAAATATAATGTTTACCTTTGTCACCACGACTGATTAGCATGGAAGCATACTAAATTTAGCTCTTAAGGTAAAAACTAATGGCAATGTCATTAGTTTTTTCAGTATAAAGTAATGGACATATTTTTGATAGCTCTAGATGAGAAATGAATTGATCCCTAAAGTTATTAGAATGTATCCAGAGGCGAACATGAATGTCAGTACCAGGTTCCATGGCAATCCATGAAATAGCAGCCAAGACCTTCCACTGTGAAATAAAAATGTCAAACTCATGGTGGGCCAGTAGGGAAAGGTCAAAGGAACACCAGTGTCAGCACGGTTCAGCGTTTGGGGAGCATGAACGTATGACATTTCATGCCAAGCCATCCAGTAGTGATGTCATGTCAATATCATAGTGGCTTTAGAGGAAATGTCAACATCTGAGAAGCGTGGATATCTGCACCAACTTTACTTTTACAGTGAACATTGCTAACCCTAGATGGCTTTGTGGCAACACTAATGTATTGTTTAAAGGCCTGTCTGGATTATCCAGGCCTCAGGACAAATTCTAGGTGCACTCAAGTAAGTTGCAGCCTCTCTGTAAGGAACCTACCATGTCACACATGAAAGACAAGTGAATACTAGATTATTGGACAGCTATCCAGCATCTAAAGCACATAAACAGGATACAAATTCCTACTAGATGAATTGTAAGTCTGAAGGTAGCCTACAGTGGGCTAAGTCTTGTGGATGCTATTGACATTAACTTGAAAAGATCTTTCTCAAATTCTCTCTCGCCTTGTATTCATTGCTGTCAAAATGAGCCTGTCAATATGTCAACACAGAGTACTCTCAGATCTAAGGGTGTTTCATCTTAACTTGGAAGAAAAATCGTTTGGGTCTAAATGGACAAAACATTCGGTTTCTTCCCCTCCCTCTGCTGCAGCTCTTTGTAGAGAAGGAGAACGCCATGTTGAGAGAAAAAGGGTGCATGGTAAATCTTTTATTCCAGGAGATTTCAAAATCTATCGCTCGGGGGCAAATGTGACTTCGCAAAAGCCTGTTTTAAAAGAGAGAGAGAGAGAGGCTGGCGATTCTATGCTATTTTTAGTTTTGTTCTCTCCCTCCTCCTCTGCCTCTCCTCTTCACCTCTCTCCATCCCTTTATTATGCCGAGGAGGGCACCTCTCACCGCTGAAACACCCGTGTGCACACAGGTATTACTGAGTCCTTACAGTTCACCTCGGCACCCCCATGTGTGTGGGTGTGTGTCACAGTCAGCCAGAAAGAGCACAAAGAGACATAAAGTGATTCAGCTTGACTGACAGGCTTTGTAATACAGAGCTTTAAAATCTATTCCCTCTACAGCTATACTGGCCCAAACCACTTATTCAAAGCTGCTACTGGGCTAATGGAGGACACAGCATCGGTTCACAAGTTCAATCCCAAAAATATTCCACCAACAGATACGTTACCTCTAAAAATGTCTTTGAGGAAGGCAATATCCCAGCCCGAGCTGCATTGTATTAAAAAATGTGGGCACACAAGACTAAGAATTTACCGCCATGTCGCTTCTGCACAGTTGTGCTTTGAGCTGAAAAGCAAATATCAGCATGCCCCTCGTGACAATGCTAGCTTAGTTCTACACACTAACACACTACAATATTAAAATTAGCAGTAAATCCTAAGTACAAATGAAGCTGAGGAAATTTGACAACTACCTAATCATTAACCAAAGCAGGGAATTTGGAATCACAAAATGTCATGGCAATGGCTGATAATAGGAAATAAAAAAGGATCCGGGGAGGTCCAAACGCAACAGATAAAGCTTCTAGTAAACAAATATGTCTGCTATTTGAAATATATGCTATATGACTTTCCTTGTAGACATAGTGGAGCAATACAAGTTAGATTTATTATTTACTGTTTATTTATATGCCATCTTGGAAACTGTAAATTATGATGATAAAAAAATCCAATACCTATTGGGTTTCTCTTTGAACAAGATCAAAGAAAAAATTGGACCAATTTTGTCTATAATCATATGGCCATGTAGGGTAAAGTAGGCTCTTCCCTTAGTGTCTGATGTGATGGGATATAAGAGTGTTGGTGGGGAATAAGAGTGGTTAAGAGAGATACAATGGAAGAGAGGTGTAAGGATTATTGCTAAAATGTCGCGCGATAGCAGTATAGATGTCCGTTAACATTAGCCAACATTTGCACAGTTAAATACTTCTGACTATTTCAGTTTCATTTCAATGCCAACGTTAAATGATTACATTTAGGATTTTTTGGGAGGTCTGACAAAAATAGTGATTTAAAAAGATGTCCCTTAAAGCCCTGGAAAGCTAGCCTGGCTCCGCCCGCCTACCTACTT
>NC_137227.1:6864768-6949768 GCF_949987685.1 Ammodytes marinus
AAACATACCTAAGCACATGGATACTGCCAAGAAGAAGACAAGAAGAGGCAACACACACTTTGCTTTCTTGTGTCCTCTGTTTGAGTGTGTGTGTTTTTGGTCTTTATATAAGAGTCCTCTGTATCCCCAAGCCCTGTGATCTATTGCTAGGTTATTGTTGGAGCGGCCAGTGTTTTGGTCTCCAAGGCGCTTGCAGTGACAGTGACCCGGCGGAGTTTACTCATCCCAGAGCTCATAAACAAAGCACACTAGCCCAATTACTTTAATAGAGCGGCGCCTCCGAGAGCCTCACAACTCGTAAAGAAACCGGACAATTAGTATCAGCGATAATAAAAGAGTGATGAAGAAGCAAGCCCACCTGATGAGATAGACCATAATGTACCTGTTACTCTATGTGTGTGAGCCAATTCATAAAAGATAGTGAAAGCTACTTTTAAGGTGAGGAATGAGAGCAATTTCACACAAAGTCATGGTCGATTATTCCCTCGCTTACTCACAGGACAGTGCAAGAATTGGTGTCTAGTAGCCAAGCGTACAGTGCCTGACAATCAAGCGTTGACGCTGAGCTGTACTGTATTCGCCTGTGAAAAAAGCCACACTATTCTGACAGACTTGATGTTGAGAACCTACAGTACGTATCTAACCTGCTGTTTCAGTGAGGGCTGTGTCAAAAAATCGGTATCGCGATACTTAGTTTCGCGATATCAGTATCGATATTTATAACAAAAAATCGAAAGAGACATATATGAAATGCAGAGAACAATCACGGGTCAGATTCAAACCCATGTCTGCTGTCAGGCCTGAGCCTCTAGGATACTGACTATTGAAGTTAGATCAATTTTGTTTATAAGAATACTTAAGATTCACTGTGTCAGAAAAGCACACTGATGTGTTTTCATTTTCAGCGTGTCCTGTAGAGTTAGTACAAGAGTGAATTGGATTTGTTATGTTGATGTTATGGCAGCTGCAGCAGTGTTTGATCATTTGCCAAAACCAAAACAAAGGAAGAAAAATAGTAAAGGAAGTTGTGAATGAAATAGTTTTGACTTCATTTGTCTGTGCAATTATCAATATAGTGTGCTGTTATGTTTGACAAGGCAACTTGTTTATGGAATATCGCAATATATCGTGATATATCAAGATACGCAATATATCGTGATATATCGTATCGTGACCAGTGTATTGTGATACGTATCGCGAAGTCCTTGACGATACCTAGCCCTATGTTTCACCACACAGACATCAAGAGGCCCTTCCCTGCAGTCGTTTCCACCAATAAACAGCAGGGATATGGGTGTTATCAGGAATGTGTTCCACGTCCAATGTGTTCCACTTTAGCATAAAGGCGAAGCGCTCCCTTAATGCACCCGATGTGGCCTTTCCCATCCAAGCACCTGCACTCCACTTGATTTCTCTATTTACTTCTTGATAAAATTTGCATTACCTAGCCGCTCTGCAACGCTCGCTGTCTCAACGCAATCTCACTACGGTGTGTGTGTCTCCATTAAACGTGTTGATGCATTTTGTGTGAATAAATAAAGTATTGCAAAAAGCAATTTCACTCTCCCTATAACGTAATTTCTCAACTCTTCTTTTTCTCCTTTCTTGTCTTCAAATGTTTGGGTGCTAAACTGTCTTCTGTGAAATTAGTAGGTTTGCAAAATACACCCGGTACTTTGTCAAGAGAGATTGTTGAAGTGACACAATATTGCTCCCGGTTACAACGAAAATTTGGGAGAATTGAGTTGAGCTGTGGAAATGACCATGTGCCTGCCTTGTGCTATCTCATAAAGAGTTGTTGCTTAGTATGGAAAGTTGCTATGTGTTCAGAGACTATATGTGAAACTCTCTCAGCTCTCCCTCACACGGCTATCTTTCTTTTCACTCCTTCCTCCTTTTTTCACTCTCCAAGCTAAACTCAACCTGGCACAATCTGATTGTCTTGTACCCAGCTGTCCCCCCTAGAGACAGCCCCGCTGTGTGGTCCCTGAGATGGCTTGATTGATCCACTGATTGGCACAAGTAATGAGTCTAACTGCGAGAACCCCCCTCAACCCCCCTCTCTCTCTCTCTCTCTCTCTCTCTCCCTCCTTTTGCCGATTGACTCCCCCAGCATCATCAGCTCCCTTATCGACTGGCCAACCCGCCAGCCCGCCCGCCTGCCCGGCCCTTTCCCTCGCGCTGCTGCCTCTGTGGGCAGAAAATGACAAATTCTCCACTGGCTGAAATGCTCGGCTGGGAGGGATAATTTAGAGACAAATTAGGCTTTTTAATTTCCCCCAGAAAATCAACTGGCAAGCAGATAGGGGGGGCCTGATAACAGATTCCTTTCTTGGCAAATGGTTGTACCGACAGATGAGACACGTGTTTCCAAGGTAGAGCCGTTACCGCTCTCTCACATAATACTATGTGTGTGTGTGTGTGTGTGTGTGTGTGCGTGCGTGTGCGTGTGTGTGTGTGTGCGTGTGTGTGTGTGTGTGTGTGCAGTAGAGTTCCACATGCTGTAAAATGACAAAGCTGACGTCTGCCACATGTTGTCTTCGTCTCTGCAAATATAGCAGCTTTTGACGTGCTGACAGTCCTGTATATCATCATGACCTGCACACTGTCTACTGTATATGTACATAAGGTAGACATTATACATGTGTATGCACTTCAAGGTGACATATGGTGTATCATCAAAGGCCTTTTTCATTTAATGATTGTTCACTTTTTAATTAATATACAGTGTGTGTGTTTACGGTTGTCTTCTTGTCATGTGTACTTACCTAGCTTTTTCTCTGCTATTTCTGTTCCTTGAAAAGCTCTGTATAAAAAACGTCTTTTATCTGCCAATCAAGGTGCATTATTCTCTGTCGTTGTAACACATTGTGAAACATACTCATTACAATATATTTATATATTTATTCCACTTTCCATCCTGAAAGGGATTCCTTTTTAAAAACAGCACCGGCCTCAGAAGAGATGTTTAAAAGACGAAACGTGTGGAATTTTGGTCCGAGTTCAGACTTAGACGGATGCATTTGACTGCAAATAGATTTAAATCACAGCTGCTTAAATGTTCCTCCTCCTTAATACAATGCAATCACTCACTGTCGGTTAGCGTTTGACTTTCAATCATGTGTGGGTGTGTCAGCGTCTACTATATTTTTAATTTCTAAAGATAGGATCAGAGAAATCCATCTCATTTCATCCCTCTTCAGTCCATGTTACTGCATTCTCTTCATGGTGCTTAAAAACCATCAGCAAGCTGTGTGGTTCACCTTCTGGCTATATCTGACAATGCAACCCAATGGCATCCGACTTTAAACAGCAAAGTCCGGCTTGGGTGTGCAGCACAGAGTCCAGCACGATGCCACTTCTTTAATATTCATTATTACTGGGGTTACGGGCTCTTCCTAATGGCTGTTCTGAGCGATCAGTATTATACTAACGGCACATAACCATTGACTGCTACATGTCCCGTGACCATAACTACAATTGTTAACACCCATAACAATGGGTTTTATGCCCCATTTGAATGAAACAGCTTATTGAGAAGGGACCGAGGCCATGCTTGTGAAAGTGACCCCCATAAAATCCATCAGTAATATAATGTTTGTTTGACCGTTACCACTGGTTTACAGACCTCTCACGGTCTTGTATTTGTCAGTTTAAAAAAAAAAGTAAGCGCCCCTAAATTTATAGATTTGGTACGTGTGACGGAAGGTTGTGTTTGCAACACGGACACACTCAAGGGCAATGCCGGAGCCAGGCTGTAAACCACAGTGCTGGCTGTGTGTGTGTGTGTGTGTGTGTGTGTGCAAGCATGCTCTCCTTAGGCTCCTTGTGTACGGGCTGTACACGGAACTCGTAAACAACAGGCCAACAGAGGACGAGACAGTACCCCAATCAAATCAATGCAGGTTCAACGTATATTGCCCCTGTGTGTGTGTGTGTGTGTGTGTGTGTGTGTGTGTGTGTGTGTGTGTGTGTGTGTGTGTGTGTGTGTGTGTGTGTGTATGCGCATGATCACTGGATCAATCAACAGGGGAAAGAGGATGACAGAATAATGACCTGCCCTCTGTTTTCATCAGCCTTTCTCTCTCTCTCTCTCTCTCTCTCTCTCTCTTTCTCTCTCTCTGTACCAATTGTCCACGACTGTATCTACTTTCTTGCATTTCCCCTCTGGCTCTCCTTTTCCGGCCATTTATACATCACCTTCTTCATCCATCCATCCCTTATTCATCTTTTTCTTCTCTCCTCCTGTCACACTGGTCCAGGAATAACTCCTCTCCGGTGCCTCTAATCTCTCATCTTTTCTTTCTTCCTGCCATCCACGGTAATCCTACATCTCTCTCTTTTGTCGCCATTCTCTTTTTTCTTTCCCCCTTTTTATAAAATTCTCTTTTAAAGCCACCCCCTCCACCACACTCTCAAGCCCCAATAACTCAAACAGTCCTTTCTTTGATGCATCATTCATGCTTTTTGTTCCCTAATGCACTCCCTGTCTCTTTCATAGCCACACTATCAAATCTTCATCATGGGCTTTTATCTAGTGTTCCAGCCCTCCCTCCCCCCTCCCATCTCCCTGTAATGTCTTCTCTTGCTTTTCTCTTCTGTTGCTGCTTGCCCCTTTCTATTTCTGGCCATGCAGCCAAAGCGCAGTCCCTCACTTCATCCCTGCTCTTTCAAGCCTTTTTCTTTTATATGCTGCCTCTCCCTCCTATCTCATTCCCTCTTCCATCACTTTCACTTCTCCATTCCATTCCTTACTCATTCAGCCTCATCTTTTCCATCCAACGGCAATCCCATTTTTTTCCGTATCTCACATTGTCCCTCCGTTTCCCCCCCCCCCCCCCCTCCCTCTTCCTCTGTCCGTCTGTCGTTCCCTGAGGTGAGAGTGCTAATGCCCAGGTCTCAGTAATGGGATAATCCTTCAGTCTGCAGGACTGTAGACTACACGTCAATCACTAAAAGCCAACTTCATCGTCGAAATAAAGCCTTAATCTCTGCATCAAACACCATGTCGAGCGCAAAGAAAAATGTGCATGCACGTACTATACGATTAATACTAACCGGAGAGCGGCTGTGTCACTGTCAAGCACCGGCCGTGCTCCAGATCCCATTTTTTTTCTTAAGGAGCAGAGTGCCCATCATGGACAATGTTCCTGCATTTAGCTACAGATAAACATGAATCCTATGGGATGTTTATCTTCCCCTGAGAGGCATGTATGTTGTGTGGCAGGATGCCTGCAAAATGTACACACTGCAAAAGATAGATATCCAGCCCGAGGCTATTAAACTGGTGTCATTGCAGTCTTTAAGTGCAAGATAAATGCACATATGGCATTGTGACTGCAGATACCATCATGTTATTTTGCTGCCTTGCGATTGAGGTTTTTTCTGTCCATTCAATGTGAAGCGCCTGGGCCGCTAACGCATCTAAACACGCTCCAATGGGCACATATTCACACACTTTTCACAAACACACACACACACACACACACACACACACACACACACACACACACACACACACCTTTACTGCCAGAGCTGAAACATCTGGGCTCCCCCGAATGGCAGGATCGTCTGGGGAGCGTCAATGTGTTGCTGTGTCTCTACGCGTCCACCTGTGCCCCGAAATAGCTTTTAAAAAAACACAATCTCTCAGAAAACACCTGCTTTGGTGCCTTACATAACCGTAAGTAGAGACCACACAGGTACGAGCGGCTATAGTGTGGAGGAAGAAGAAGAAGGGGAGATGGATCGGGGAGGTAAGAAAAGCCTGAGCCAGTAATGTGTGTGCAAACACTGAGTGAAAAGAAAAGCTAGGACTGCATACAGCTGAGAGCCTTTTATACTGTCTAGATATTTTAGTTTTGAATATGTCTGACGAAACCAGCTGCTATTGTAAAGTTCAAGTGGCGTTTAGTGCCTGGTGGAGGTTAGGTAATGATAGCATTCATGGCTGCAAAAAAGACCAAAGAGCAACTTTCGAGGTCAAAGTGAACGACTTACTGTATACGGCCATTACAAGAATGATTCACGAGTATTTTGTAAACATTCACCACTGGCGATTGAGTTTTGTAAACTAAAATATATATAACTATTTAATAGTTAATGTTTGGGAGAAATATACTGTGTAAAAGTGTAAAAGAAGAACTACTTGTTGGAGCTTAGGAAGAATTCTGGGTCATTGCTCAAGAAAACCAGCACTTGCTGTTGACAAGGGAACTGATAGCAGGACAGCAATCTCAAAGTTAGACAACTGTGAAAATTATCCATCAATATTGACAACCTTTCCAAAATGTGTTTGGTAGTGCTTTAATAGTCATGCCATTTCTACATTAACTCCCTAGGCCAGGGGTGCCCATTACGTCGAAGGCATTGTGGGTAGATCGCGAAGGCATTCTAAAAAAAAAAAAAAAATAGGCTCCTAATCTTTGAAGACCCCGAACAACATTATTTAAAAAAATAAACAATTGACTGGCTCATTATAGGCCCCTAACCTTAGTAGGTAGGGGGGGCATACAGAGATCTGGCACCAGTACATTTTTGATATTTTTTAAATTACATTGTTCGTGGCTATGAAGAGCAGGGGCCTATATTGAGGTATACTGTATTAAAAAAAAAAGAAGAAAAAAACACTTCACAGAGAGATTTTTTAAACCTGTAAATTTTTTCTTTCTGCTTTTTGGTAATTCTGTGTCCCCAAATTATTCCAGAAAATAGTACTAAATAGCTCACATACGACGCAGCTGATTTAGCCTTAGTATTCTTCTCAAAATGCACCAGATTGATACATTTTACTTTAAAAGTTTCAAATTTTTATAAAAGTCATTATAAAAGTAGCTCACAAGCTGAAAACGTGTGGGCACCTCTGCCCTAGGCCTACAGTCAACACAGGCAAGACTAAGAGGCTAAGAGGTCACTTTGCAGGAAAATGTAAACATGGTTCATTTCACGCGTTTCAAACAAGAACCCTTTCGTTTTGGAGAGCTACTGAGTGCTTTTTATACCCTCCAATACACTTCAGCCGAATGAGTTACTGTCTTTCCATTAGCCACAATTCTTTTTAATCTGTGTGGACTATTCTGATTCTATTAATGGTATTTATAAACATACAGCCACATAGAGGGGAGATAAAAAATGAGATGAGGGGAAATTATAGTAGTGAAGACTGAATGGACACAGAGAACCACAAGGATCTTGCATGGTTGTTTTTAGCACACTTCGCCTCACATCAGGTAGGAGCTCTGACGTATGGGTTTCGATAGAGCAAGGTACTTACGGCGACCTTTCACAAGAAAAACAAATATTCTCCTTGACGACCAAGATACCAAGGCGTAATGCCTGTGAACTTGTCATTTGTGCCTCATGCGAGAGATCCGCAACCAGCCATTGCTGTGACATTTATGCCACAAGCCATAAATACATGCAACACTTCTAACTTGTACTGTATCACATATTCAACCATTGAGAAGAGATAGTGTATGTGGCATCTGTGTCGTATCCACATTTGCACAGGCGCGTGTGCTAAGTGTTACGCGTTAAAGTGTGTAGAGTCATTTGACAGAGTATTGTACACGGTGGAGTACGTTTATCGTGTGCAGACTGCGTGTGAGCATGCTGGCTGAGTCTGCATAAATGTATTTTTTTTTTCCCACAAATTCTGAGAAGATCTTGCATGATGCAATTCTGTGAGTAAGTATACATTGTGTGTGCACAGCTGGGTGTGTAATCAAATTAAACTTACTACAGTTCTTAATTTCAAGCCATGCAGTATGTGTGTGTATGGTATGGAAGCGACAGCGTTTGTTTGACATACTGCAAATCTTACATATCCAAATGACAAACTCAAATCTCAAATATTTTATATTTTTGTCTATTCTTTCCCCTTTATCTTTGCAGTAATCTCTCCAAGAGGCTTTCATTTATATGTAGATAACCTGTTTATATGTGGATGTCGCTCTGCTGGTCGTCCATAATGAGACACACATGAGCCGAACAATAGTCCTGCACCACCGCAGCTACTCCATCACACACACAGGCAGCCGGGTAAATGATGATTCCTGCTTTGTGCCGGGGTCTCTACCCATCATGCATCAGTTCAAGATAACATGATAGACTGGATGCTGGTTCTGATTTAGTGTGTCACAGTGTCACACAAGCAGCACTGGCGGTAGGCTCAATCAAGCAAAATAAATTCACTGATAGATAGAACTAAATGAAACATTAACAAAAGGTATATTAAATATCGAATGCTACTGCAACTATGAGGTTTCAAGTAATCTGAGGATGGATTGTCTTAATATATCGGGTGATAGGGAACTACAGAGATAAGAGACTGTATTGGAAAAAGCCCTTCCCCCTGGTCTGATGCAGGGTTTCTTATAGCTGGAGTGTGGAGGCCGGCGTCAGCTCAACCAAGCTTTATGATGATCACTGACTGCGAGACATAATTTACCAGCATTTCACTGCCTCGAGGTTGAGGGTAATGGTGGGGATTACGCAACGGTGGGTGGAAGGAGATGGTTTTTTAAAGAAGCGTGCTCCATGAGATCTTACATACGAGGTACTCCATAGCTCACATCTGCAACAAGGTCCTATTAGAGATAGGCTTTTTATGAGCCATAGATCTTCTGGCAGTGTTGCAGTACAATGGCTTTGAAATGGATGGGGGGGTTCAAAGGTTGGGGTTTCAGTATGTCTTCTTTACGGAAAAAAACAAAATGAACTTCGATTTTCCAGTGATTAGTAATCGTATGTTCCAAAGTGAGCAAGTGTGAATACTCATTCTTATCCCGATTCAATGCAATTTTCCTCCGAAGCCATACAATGAACAAAATATTCTATCTTGACAGGCTAAATAGAAGTGTTTAAGTAGAGAAAAAAAATCTGTGTGGATCATACATCACTAGTACTGATTATACTGGACATGCCAAGCCATACACTGTAATGTTAGATTAATAAAAGTATATTTTTCTTGTCTAATATGTGTACTAACATTTTAATTTCAATGGAGATTACACAGGTGATGCAAATGCTGGATGTACATGTATAGGATTAGGTTTAATAGAGAACGTCCTAGTACTTACTAATTTTTTGTACGGTAACACATTATGCAAATAGACATAGTGACTGAGGGGCTGACAAGTATGCTAATCTCTGTGGACTGTGTCACTTCAGGGGTAAAGTTGGGCTGGTGCTTAATATTGCAGCCCCTCCTCCAGTCCCAATGTGAAAGTGTTATCACTGACCTTGACTGGGAGAACCCCGGGGAACCATTTTTACTCTAATGCAGAGAAAAACCACAACGTTAAACTTGTTCTCTGCTCAGCTCCGACTAAATCCCCGTCTGTCAGGACTGACCTTGAAGTCTGGCTTTGACAAGACTAATGTAATAGCATTATAACTGTTGTACAGGAGAAGAAAAAAAAAACCTTGTGAGCTAGAGAGGGCACTTGGCAGATCAGATTATAGCCGAAAACATATTTACTCTTATGCTGCAGTGACAGCTATAGTGAAATATGCCCGAGGCTATTAGACCTGCATGTGTCCTTGCGTGTGTGGGTGAAAGGCTGAGCCATGTAGGCATAGAACAGGCAGTAGTCCTATACTCTTCAACATAAAATGGTAAGAAAACCAATAGGACAACTCACCTAATCCTCATAATATGCTCAATAAACTCAAGTGCACACACATTCTGACTTCCTGCCTGCAAAACAAAACCAAGTACATAAAGAAAGAAATTGCTATACGTGTCGTGTATAGACCCCCGTGGCAGAGCCCATGAGTCGGATCTCTCATGTCACACATGGCAATAACATCTTCATAATGCTTTCCCCTCAAGCCTTAGTAACAGTAGGCCACCACAGCAGCAGAAAGCAGTCCATTCACCACACCCATGGGCATACTCAGCTCTCCTTTGCCTTGCGGGCATTCTGTACCTTTGAATCTTCTGTCTTTGCCTTTTTTTTTTTTTTTTACAATAAGGCCACAGGGGATGGCGCTGACTCCTGTATTATTTTACCACTATCAAGCTTTCCTTTCAGAGGGAACAGAAGCACCTCTTGCCAGGGTCGCAAGGAATATGAAAACAACAAACATGCAAACGGTCGTATAGAGAAGCCACACATCTATATGAGAGCTTTTTCTTTTTTCTCCATCTTTCCACATCTGTACAAATATTTAATGGCCAACGCACAGCTTTTTGCACCCTCTTTTGGCCTACGAGTGGGTGCGGGTGCCATGTGTCTCGCGCTATACACACAGAGGCTTTTAGTGTTTTCACCTGCAAGAGGGGATCTTCACCGAAGAGACCCATACTGTGGCGTTCAGTTGACAATACAGCTATGCTCACTGCTAACCTTTCCCGAAGTCAGAGTTTATTCTATATGTCGATGTGAAATGGAAGCCAGTAAATGGATGAGCAGATGGAAACTAGGGCGAGGATTTTGAATCATGGCTTTTTGTAGATCATTGTTGTGCATGGATGGCTTCACAGAAACAGAATTCATCCCAAATGTCAGGATGCCAAGGGGCTACTTTTAAGAACATCTGAGCACCAGTGCAGAATTATAACGAGTGTCGCTGTAGACTCTAGGAGTGTTGAAAAAAGTCGCAAGGATTCCGATATGCCTGTGAAAACTGTAAAAATCAAACGTGTATCAGATTCATGACCACATTTGAAAGTGGGCAGAATTGGAATTGAAAAGCTAATATTTCATATGATACGCACTGGTCACACTGTCATAAAGAAACACACATATAAGCCACATTTTTGCCAAAAAAAATCTTGATTTGTACCATTTACTTTCCTGCAGCAGTCTGAGCGTAGCCTATAAGGTCCAGTCCCATTCCACAGAGGCAAGTGTGAAGATAAGATCCCTGCCTGGCTTCCCTCCTAATTGGAACCTGCCAGTGGTGTTGATGAAGCACCCTGTGCAGCGGGAAGCACCACAAAACTAGATAGGGGTCAAAGGGTGGGTCGTACTATGGAGCAAGGCACTAAGAAAACCTATCAGACATTAAGGGAGGCCAAGGGTGAAGAGCCTATAAGTGCAGGGGGATTGTAGATGGTTTGTGAAAGGATGACACCCGGGAGCTTCAAGGAAAAACATATGGAAGAAGGAAGGTGTAACTGTAAGGAATGAGGGGGCTAAATAAAAAAGTGAAACACTAAAAAGTGTTGTGGTGAAGGATAAACTGTCTTGGATAGAAACAATTAAAGCTATTTGCCTCCGATAGAATTCTGAGTAATCACAAAACACTGTTGGCGCATCTATATGAGGTAATGCCTTCGGTGATCGCGCATGGAATTTGTTCCTTCTGTTGTACGTCAAGGTTTTTTTGTTGGTAGCAGTATGATCAACAACTGAAACATTTCGTGGGCGCTTATTGAGCTACTGTGCCAGTGTCGGGGGGTTAAGAAACAGAGTTCTGTAGAGCTGATAGGGTTAATCAACATTGTATCAACTAATTTGGCGATGGCTTTAATGTACCCGACATTTATATGAAAAAGTTACACACTATAAGGGGGTACAAGCAATGTACAAAGGATATAGAGTAAAGAGGCAGGGTAGAAATAGCCTGGCACCGCCCGCCTACCTACTTCTGCTCAATTTTCATTTCCCTTCAGTAGTCAGTCTTGGTCCACGGTATATTCGCAGGTTTTCTCAGCCAGATTTGTGGCTGTCCAATCAGCGAACAGAGAGAGTGGCTGAAAACAATGACGTTGAGGTTGTGTGCCAATTTCAGTTGTAGTCAGAAGCCGGCGCATGACGTACGTCACAACCAAATGTTATGCGATTGGTTATGGCAGATCCAGAGTGGCACTGGGCAGATCCAATAGTTTTAAACTTCAACAGACACCCACCTTCAAGTGAGGTAACGTTTGTCAATTGAGCGATTCTAGACCTTCTGTACAAATGAAATGAAGTACGATGGTCTGGTAGGACCAGGCTAGGGTAGAAATGGAAGAATAATGGGAAAATGGGATGTTGAAGAATGGGGCAAGAATATGGGCCAACCCCCATAATGAACTTTAAGATCCTCCTAATTGGGCAAATATCCGAGCAGTCACCCAGCATATTGCTCTGAAGAACAGGTCAGCCAGAGAGAGCAAGAGAGAGAGAAGGAAGGAAGGAAGTATGAGGGGGAAAACATTTACAGACACATGGGGGATGGAATGAAAAGGTTGAATTATTGGAGTCTAATGAATTGAGGGGTTGTACAAGAGCAGCACTGACCTCCTCACCCAACTCCCTGCTCCCCACTTGCCTTAATTCCTCTTTCCACGCTCTCCAGCTTTCGCTACCCCCACTGTGAATCTATGAGCTGAATCGACTGCATTTTGTGAAAAATGCATTTGGCTTCAGACAATGACACAACCGAGGCCTAGAGTGGCCCAGGGACCTTGTTTGTAGCAGAGTGGCCAATGAAATACTGGCTCTGGGTGAGGGGTGTGAGAGAAGGGAAGGAGTGCTCTATATGGACGGCCTCTCCAGAGGTCTAATTTATGAGCGTCTTGATCAATGGGTTAATTAAGTGGAGAGAGTCGAAAATGGAGAGGGCAGGGGCTAGCATGACAAGCCAGTGGCAAATAAGGGGGGAGGATGGGAAGGTAAAATGAGTGGAGGTTAGGTGGATGAAAATGGGAGATGTAGTACATGGAGCCAACCGTGTCAAACTGTGTGTGCTTAACTAAATTAACTAAACTGATCCAACTGTCCAATAATTATGTGATGGTAATTCCTCCATGTTACCGATGATGATGAACAATCGGCTCAACATGATTCAGTCAATACGACTTCACCTCCTCCAAGATTTGTCAAAGTCTTTCAAAATAAGACGTCAAGAGCGCAGTCCACGGGGCAGTCATACAGAGACCTTTGGAAAATCAATTCAGATGTTTACTTGTCAACACAATCTCAGACGGAGGAATCCACATGCACACGCACACCAACCATACCTGGGCAACACGCACGCCCTTGCGGCTGTTATTTCATCTCAAATGTGAAGCACATCATCAAGTGAGAGGCATAGAATTCGTTCTCTCAAATGTGTTTATTCCTCCACAAGAGGAGAGAGAGAAATAGGCCCGAAAAAAAAGAGAAAAAAACAGGGCCAGGAAATCCAGCTGACTCGCAGCCTTCTCAATCGCCGCCCACTTCTCCTATTGCCCTTCTTATTTCCAAGTCCCCTGGAGTTTGAACCAAAATGGAATGAGATCGTTTTATGTAAGCACCAGGGGAGCCCTGCTTGCTTTCTTCCCAGGTCTACGTCTTTGCAGAAACACCCCCACCTCCCACTACACCAACACAGTCCTCGGTCTAAAAGATATTCACACTAAGATATAGGCAAAGCAATCTGACCACTCATTTGTTAATAGTACCTGGCATGTGATCAAGGTTACATTCCTAACATGTTTTTGTATCCATAAAATACAATATTGTTTATCATGCTTCCTACTTGTAGTTCTTATCCTCTATATTCCTATTGTGATCACTCATGCCTCCTACTTTCTTGAATGTTTAACTTTTTACTACCAAATCTGTATCCTTGTTCTCTACACTTTAAATTCACCTTTTTCTTACACCTTTGGTAAATTAGAGACAGTCAGGAGGGACGTATGAAGGGCAGTGCACAGCGAAGATGAGTCATTTCCACCAAGATACCACAGCCTGAGGTTAGCAGATAAGTGCTCTCAATAAAGTCTGGTACGAGTCAGAACACTGACATTTATATGTACCTGGTACTGTGGGCTACCTGTGCAAGTATTTTCCCCCCAAAAAAACTGTTCATGTGGGATGTTTGGCCCAAGAGTGATCTACACAGATTGGAATTTAGACCCCTGTTTCCTGCTAACATTTGTCATCAGAGGAATAGTTTCAGCCTTGAGAGACAGCATGAAAAGCCACAGACGAATGATTCCAGCATCAGCCTTTGTTTTCTATGAAGGATGGAGGATACGCATGCCGCATCCTTATATCAAGGGAAAACAGAAAGAAAGCGCCTTTGGTTGAAACAAATCAAAGGAGAAAGGCGTACCAAAGGTTTTGAAGCGTTTGCTCTTTGGAGTGTGCAAAAAGGCAGAACCTTTCACTGTTGTGGATGTGTTTGTGTGTGTTTGTGTGTGTTCGTGTGTGTGTGTGTGTGTGTGTGTGTGTGTGTGTGTGTGTGTGTGTGTGTGTGTGTGTGTGTGTGTGTGTGTGTCTGCGACTCTGCGTGTGTGTGTGTGTGTCTGCTCATCCTGAGGGTTAGTGTTTTCTTTGCTGATTTTGACAATAACAGCGACCATCATTGCCTGCTTGGCATCATTGAGCGCAAAAGTGTAACACTGCCATTCTGGTGCTCATTCATCACTGTCATGCTTTTGCTTTCTTTCTTAACTAGCACACACGCACGCACACACACGCACACACACATAGATACGCAAAAATACATTAAGAATCTAGCAAGGGCCTGTCAAGAAAGAGACATACTAATTCACTATGAAAGAGCTGGTTTATTCTTTTCATTAGCGCCCGCCATCACAACAGCTAAAGCCCAGCAGCCTAACAATGCATTAACTGGAGCTAGACAGCACACAGAAGTACTTGAATGGTTTAATTTGTGGTAGAGGTGGAGGGGTTAAAGCCCCTGTTAAACTATGTCATTTGGAGAGTTAGTTGCATGATAGTAAGCATCTGAAAAGAGTTAGGCATATTTATCAATCAATTAAAGATATTGTCATTAAGTTTGATCAACTTTACAGACGTTTTAGATGAGGCGGGCTATGCCCTGGTCCTTATTAGGCAATAAGTATTTTGAGCCAATCACGGCGGTTATCTGCCCGAATGAAAACAATGACTGTTGCAGTGGAGAATGTTTGATACGGCCAAGCCCACGGCAAACGGTATACCTCTGTTTTTTTTTTACTATATTTTATAATATTTACTGTAGGAACATATATTTTCAATCGAGCCATTGAGCCACCCAACTTGGATATTGATTAGTAACTATTTTAGACCATGTTTCCAGGTTTTCTTGGAGCAAAGTTAAAGAGGTGAGATGCAGCTGTACACGCATTCATGGCCCCACACACGTACACTGCTCAACAATAAATGTCTTGGCAGAAGAGGATGTAGTGGACTATATTGCTGTAAACAGCCCATCCAGGCAGCACTCGGCAGCAGCAGTAACCCCTGGGAGACCGACAGAGAAGACGAGTATCTCTGGATCCACCAGTGTTGCTATTAGCTGGCGGACCAGGCCATACCTCAAACCCAACCCCTGCAACCCACCGTCACTTTACGTCAACAGATGGCTATCAAATGAATGCCGGCCTATCCTTAACTACGGGACAGCCACTGGCTATGCCGCCATGGAGGCTCATTATGTTTGACTGACTGAGGCCGGTAACCAGTGTGTGTGTGTGTGTGTGTGTGTGTGTGTGGGCCAGCACAAGAGGGGAATATGTGTGTGCTTTTTAACAACCCTCATCATTATACAGTGCGGCCACACAGTGATAACACTTCAGCATGTTGGCCAACACAGCCAGTACTACTGCTGCTGCTGCTGCTGCTGCTGCCTTTCCCAGCATTACTATTCAGCCGGTCTTGGTTGTTAAGGCTTTCAGCTGACAGCTCATACTAATACGTGCGCCGGTGTGTCAGCCCATACAAATGTGTGAGCAACAGCAGGGAAGAGGTAGCATATATAGCAGATGTTAGGAGTGCAAAGTAGAGATGGTGGTGTTGTAATGATGGGGCATTCTGTTGTACACAATGCTCTTTCACAGCTCTCTTCTGCAACACCCCTACTGTTTGCTCTTCAGCTTGCTACCTCTGTTTTTTTCGATTGCTCGTGACACCCGCGGTTACTTGACTTTCAGAGCACATTCTCTTCCTCTGTGTGTGTCTTGGGTAAGAGGGAAGGAATAACGGCCCTGCCTACCTGCCTGTCTATCTCCAGACCTGTTGGCCCCGCAGCTTGTTTGAAATGCTGGGGGTTTGCTCTCGAGGATGTGGCCCACTGCTGACCTTGAGATGCTGTCGGCGCCATAATTCGCTCAATTTGGTCCCCACCGATGGAGGAATGAAACACATGGCGCCGTTGTGTGCTTATGAGACAAAGATGCACTGCGGTGATGTGTGAATGTGAAAGCATGAGACTGTAATGAATAACGCGGGGGGATTTTTTTCATGAACACAATAATCTCTAAAATTGTGTTAGAGTGAGATTTGTGTATAAAATCCCCTGGACTATAAACAAAAAGGATTGCTATGGGGGTATTAGGGCCACACAAAAAAAACAAAGCACGCAGGTAGAATTCCCATGCATGCACCAGAGGAAATACACAGAAGTAACTCAGTGTGCCAGGAGGATGAGCTGCACCGCTCACAGCAACATGGATTCCGACTGTCAGTCAATCTGATTGGCCGGAAAAAGCAGGATGTATTTAATCCCGGCTGAGGCTGACTCCAGTGCTGCTGATTCCATCAAATCTGTATCATGCTTTCTATGCAGGGCGCCAACTCTGCAACACAGAAGCGCCAAATCCCATTGTAGCCTTGCACCTCCACTAAGAATGGAATTATTCGGTCATAAATCACTCAACAGAGGTTTTAATCTCCACAGGTATTTCCTATTGTCAGAGGGGGTTTTGTGGTGCCGTGTCCAACCTGCTGCAATGTCAAACATGGAGGTTGGAAGCGTGCAGTTGGAGAGCGGGGGATCTGTGGTTGTTCTGGGTTCTGTTCTGTTTCTCACTGTCTCTGGGACTTCCTTTGGAGAGTGATTGTCCATTGATCGTTGAGGTTGATCAGACCCAGCCTTCTAGCAGGAGATGGGAGGGCTGGTGATGATGTGAAGGTCGCTGCAGCTGTTGACTCGAGAATCAGGAAGCGAACATCGGACTGTTTGCTTCTTTTTTCGATCAAAACGTGTCAGAGAGGGGTTTCAACCATGAACTAACCTTAATGAGCCCACTGGGGGACGAGGAACTGCTCGCTGTCTGCAGGCTGACGGACATAAGGGGGTTTGAAGACAAACGGAGGAGACAGAGTTTGGAAGGGGAGTGAGAGAGGTAAAGACCCAGGAGACGGAAACAATGAGAAGGTACAAAATAAAAAACAGAGGAGAGAAGAGAGAGTGTTGAATATAGGAGGAGATGTATTAGCCCTAATATAAACCCCTTGTTCCATCTTGAACCCCAGAAAGCAAAGATCTCAAGGAGAGAGAGGGGCCACCGTGGAGGGACTGTGGGAGAACAGCACTCTAAGAGAATCACAACTAAACTTACTGGCTGAGCAGGGCAGAAGGAGGTACTTGTATAAGAGAGCAATCCCCAATAATAGGGTCTAATCTTTTTCTTTTGTCCTTTTGATAACTCTAAAATAAATTTGAATGAGCAATAGCATTCACCATCATCACGTAAGCAAGGACTGCATGATGAAATTTAAAAAAAAATGCAACTATGACAGATGCTTTTTTCACCTACACAGTAGGTTTGAGTGAGTGAGTGAGTGAGCTAATGCTTAGGTCTGCTCATTCTGACTGTAATAAAATATTCGGTCATAACGATTTCACGTCTGGATTTTCTGCACAGCACCACAGAACATTGTTTACTGGGCTTTAATCGTAAAGAAGAAGAAGAAAAATGCAGCCTCCGGCAATTTGGCCATTGCAGCAGTCGATATGGAGATGCCAGTTGTGCTTTTGATTCATTTCGCAGCCTTAATAATAATATAGACGTACAACATGCTGGAGCACACGTACACATAGGGAGACGACAACAACAAACAGCTTCAGGTTTTAAAAAACACTTTTCCAAAAAGATGCTGCCATAGCAACCACACACACTCCTTTCAAATGAAAACAGCCAGGCTCCCTTTGAACCAAATGAAAGAATCTGCTACAAAACGGGTGGAGGAGAGAGAACAAATAAATAACTGAATTAGAAATAAAGTCAAGTATATATATGCAGTCTTACAAAAGCATTATTTCTTTGGCGCAGGAGGGAAGTCCAATTAATTCAGCGGGTAGTAGAGAGCGGTAAGCCATACTCACGTCAGAAAACTTTTAAAAAGACATGTGGTGATTACATGGGGAGACCAGTTCTCGAAGGAGAATAAGAGACATGTTCCCATTGTGAGCAGCTTGTTGTCAATTACCAAGCCTGGCTATGTTAAAAAAGAACAACCGCTGTACAGCTATTCCATTTAAATTCAGCTTTATTGTCTACAAGAAAAGCAAAGTAGTACAGGGGGTTTGCTGGTGGAGCCGAGTGGCAACACACAATGCAACAGGTAGACGTAATAGAATCTGCTGAAAAAAATTGAGCATCCACTCACTGCCCAAGAAGTCCCAGGGAGACATATTTCTGTGTTACTCCCACAAATGAGGTGTTCATTAATGTAGGTCTGTCTGACATAGTGCTCTCTAAAAAGAGATCCTTCAAATGTGCAAACAGGTCCGCACAAATTACTCAAACTTTCTGTCCATTATAAAACCGCTACCTGTGCAGTTTGGAACCTTCAAGCCAGCCGAGAGGTGGAAGAGAAATTCCCGCTGGCGGCAGGGAAATTAAATTATGCCAGCTGTCCTGAAAAAATACATATTTCTGCACCTTCAAAAGCAATGACTGACACGCAATTGATCCCTTCCTCGGGCTTCTCGTAACAGAGGGGGGAGGTGTGAAAGGCAGCGCCCCCCCCCCCCCCCCGAGGACTCCGGTGTTTAGCCAGCTTTGGTTTTACTAATTCATTTGGACTTGGCTAAACAAACATTTCATTTCACTATTAGTCTTCCAGTCAACATGTCAGCCGCCATAATGGTGGTGATTTTTTTTTCTTTCAACACAGATGACACCTCTCACCTACAGTTAGCATCAACAGCTTGTCATCTCCACCGTCAGATAAACGCAGTGGGGGGGACCTGCTGTCAACGGTTAAAGATAGATCGCCATGGGAATACAATTAGCAACAGTAAATGTACAGGTAGGGGGAGTATTTGAAAGTGTGACTATGTGCGATTGTTATGGCTATTTGAACCCACACTGTCACAACACCGGCCTGCATATGTTGACTGGTTAGCGACTCGTGCCGGGAGCCATCAATCTCTAGCCGTCGACGACACCATTTAAACGCTTCGTCCCCCATCTGCCTGCAGCCTTTGCCGCACCTTGCCGGGGATGGATGGCTTTCAGCAATGTTTACAGGGGCCTTGCATGCACACACACACACACACACACACACACACACACACACACACACACACACACACACACACACACACACACACACACACACACACACACACACACACACACACACACACACACACACACACACACACACACACACACAGTACAACAAATTCTTGAATGCACATAAAGTAGCGTGTGCAGGCCTTCTTGACAAGGCTACCTGTCATTTGTGGTTTTGTAACCAATTGTAAATCAGCCACTGACCCCGCATTTATAAACAGAAGACACCTGCATACATTGCCTTGTTGCTGCACACACACCCCCCCCCCCCGCCCCTCCTTCCCCCATCCATCCATTTTATTCTCTTATTCCGTGTGTACATATTTCTCTCTCGCTGCATTGGCGCTCCCTCTTAATCCCCCCTTAAACATCTCCACAGGTCTTTAAAGTTTCCAGCCAGCCACCATCAAGATAAATAACAGCTCCTCTGTGGCAACATCTATTGAGGCACAAGGACACAGTTGAACAATTTCTTTCCTCCCCCGACTCCGTTAAAAGTTCAAAGTGCCTTCTTCCCAACAGAGCACATGTCCAAACCGAGGAGGGGAGCAGAGCTGGGCTGCTTTCTCATCGCCGCAGATAAGAACAGAGGTCTTCTTGTCCCCGCTGAATTCTATCATCTAGCAGGCCCTGCCGATTACGAATGCCACACAACACCAGCCGCAGCATATAAATGCGACCCATTCTTCGTGCTCTCTGTGTGTGTGTGTGTGTGTGTGTGTGTGTGTGTGTGTGTGTGTGTGTGTGTGTGTGTGTGTGTGTGTGTGTGTGTGTGTGTGTGTGTGTGTGTGTGTGTGTGTGTGTGTGTGTGTGTGGGGCAGCATTTAAGGGAATATGTTCTCATGGCCATGGCGTTTCCTGGGCCCTTTTGAGTGAAAAGACCCTAATGAAAATGGGCTCACATTAACTTGAAGGATGATGCAAATATCGAAGGAGGACTTTTGTGTGTGTGTGTGTGTGTGTGTGTGTGTGTGTGTGTGTGTGTGTGTGTGTGTGTGTGTGTGTGTGTGTGTGTGTGTGTGTGTGTGTGTGCATCATTTCAATCATCCCTTCTGCAACTGAGGCTGGTTTGCTTGCAAGATTTCTATTCATTTCCCCCTCGCCCCAGACGGATAGGCTGCCTGCTGCACACTTAGAAAAAAGGAAAGCACAATGATCTGCATGTAGGCTAAGGCTACACAACGAGCGTTCCAGGCAGTAATAATGCAATCAAAGCAAAGCACTTGGGACTAATAAGCTAACAAAATCAGGCAAAGAAAATGAGCTCTGCCCCGGCTAAAGAATGGCAGCCTCTGTTTCTCTCATTCTACAAAAAGGAGCTTCGAGTTCAAGTCCCTTTTTGCTTAATAATTGTACAGAGGAGAGGATACATCTTGTCAGCTATGAACTGGCCTGCACGATAGCACGACTCAGCTCACAACAGGTTTGACATTGGCACACGCAGGCACACGCGCGCGCGCGCGCACACACACACACACACACACGCACACACAAACACAAACTACAACATACAGAAAAATAAATCCAATAGAGTGGACGAAGAGCTGTTCAAGTTAAACAAGACGTCGATCATTACTGATGTGTTTTTGCAGCAAATCCAAATGCCTTGGCTGGGGCTGTTGACAACAAGTATCTCCATAAATAGGCTACATTTTAAAATTAAATAGGCAAAGGAGATAGAAATAAGAAATAATTGCAAAAAAAGGACCCACACACACATCCAGAGACACAGAGACAAATCCAAATGTCATTCAAACGTGGGGAAAGAAATCTTTGAAACAACATCGGCTATGTTACTGTGTCTAGGGTTCTTAAGCAGTACTAAACACCTCGGTATAAGGGGCTATAACATTGTACATGTCATCCTCAGCCTACCTGTTAATTTGTGATCCACGGCTGTTGGTGGAGTGCCAGATTCCCACTGGTTGTTTTGTTTTTTTTCTTCCCCTGGGATTGTGTCCTTCTCCTCCTCTTCACTAAACCTTCCCCCAGCAGCGGTTAATGTCAAAGCGTGCAAAAAGTCCTTGTTTCAAGCAAGGTAGGGGAACAGAAGAAAAAAAAATACAAAAAAAAAATATATTCTAAAAAAAAAACCACCTTGTTCAATCCAACCGGGCTTGTAGGTGGGACTTCATGCCTGGAGACAATGTCAGCGGAGAGACGATTCCCAACAAACAAACAGAAATACAGCTGCTCTTACTGCATTAGGCTACACAGCACATAGCCTACAGCAGGACACAGTACATTTCCCCATCCGAGCAGGCTGGCACGGCTCGGCTCGCCTTGTTCCTCTGTCTTCTCCTACAGCAAGGCAATATATTCATTAATTTCTTGGCTGACAGTCCGTTTTGCCTCAAGAAGAATGTCTGTCTTGTTTTTTTTGTCAAAATAGGATAACCCCCAAATAACCCGGACGTGTCTACGGGGTCTCCGCGGAATTAGACAAGCCGGGAAGTGTCACCTGTGTTGACCAATGGCCGCAGCTAATCAGTTTTTGATCATATTCTTTTTTTCATTCTGGGACGTCGTCAGTAAATCCTCAGTAAATCCCCTCGAAGGAGAACTCCTGGTTCAAGCCTCCGGTCGCTTTAGCTCGTCGCCCTAGTCTTAAACGGTTAACTGAACGGGTCGTCCGGTAGTCTCGTGTGTGTGTGCGGTTGATGAGAGAAGATGCTGCCGCCGCTGCCTGCTGCTGCCGTGACCGCTTCGGCTAGCTGTAGCACGCGCACATACGTGCGCACCCTCGCGTGCTCGCTCCCGGCGTGTGACGCGCGCCGCAGTGTCCTCCCTAGCAAGCTGGTCGCCTTGGCAACGCTTTCCTCTGACCTCAATATGGTCGCTTTAATACTAAAAAGCGAAGTAGAAAATGAAAAGCGTTTACCGCAGTATTCTCACATTCACTGAGAGTTGAAAGTAAGTATTAATCCGCACTATTGTACAGAGGTTATTATAGGGTTGGTCTCCATCTTGTCCCGCAGAGGAATGTGGGAAAGAAGTGCTGAGGAGTTTTTTCGGCATCCCTCTCCTCCCCTCCTCTCCTCCAGCTCGCATCCAGCCCGGGCAGATCTGCATCAGCATGACGTCAGGAGACGTTAAAGGGATACTAACCCTTTCTTTTTTTATTTTTTTTCTACCTCCTCCCTTCATGTAGGCCTATTCCTCCACCCTGCATCTCTCTCTGCTATTACCCAATCACTTTAAGCATCCATCCATCGATCCTTTCCTCAGTCGCTCCTGTCCATGACGTCTTCATCTCATCATATAGGTTACAGTTTACCCTTTCAACACAGAACACAGTGTAATTCTATACTTCCGGCTGGGTAATCCCTATAGGAGGCGGCCCATGTTAATCATTGTGGGAAAGGATCACAGCCAGTGCCAAATAGGGTATTAAAATAATTTTATAGTGATACGGCGAAAGATAAAAATGATATAACATAATGTAGAAGACGATTAGGATGCACTCACTTATCACCACTAAAAGTCCCTTTTGGGATATTACACTGATGTATTTGATATTTTGTGGGTGGATTGCTGTCTTCACCTGCGTGCACATTTATTTATTTTTTTACTTGAAGGGATAATAACCATCCCAGGTCCAGCATGGCCGAGTCCCAGATCTCATCACTGCAGATGGTAATGGTTGTGCGATGGCAGCACCTGCTCCTCTCTGGATGCAGGACAGCCACGCATGTCTGTCCTATTACCAGGGTGGTAACACAGCCAAACATCTGCCTCGGTCGCTGGCCCACTGAAGGAGTCATGTAGTAGGCTGTCCACATTGATGGCCACCTGACAGGCATTTCTATCATATATGAAAGTCTTCGGGGGGGATTGGAAATATTGAATTTTCCATCTTTGCTTAGTTTAGTGTATTCGTGTATTTGTCAGGGACCATGTACGAGAATAAAATTGGTCTCACAGAGAAAAAAGATGCTTTGTACCAGATAATAGCAGTTTGCCAATTTATTTCTGCAGGTCAAAACACAGAATACAACATAGACAATACAATTAAAAAATATATAAATACATACTGTATATCCCAATGCAAATATGGTGCACATGAAATAACCATTTGCCTTTTCAGGATCAAAATGATTAAAATAAAAACAAAATCAATATTTTTTCTTTTAATTGTTTGAATAGAAAAGTAAAATTAAACTAATGTGAGCATAATAGCTTCATTACAATCCAATTACAATCCATTTATTGATCTTGAGTTTGTACAGCTATCTACAATCACTATATCTGAAAGTGCAATGAGTGCCACCACCCCCAGTCATTTCCCATGTGCTCTCGGGCAGCAACCAGATCTCATTGCAGAGAAGATTAACTGCTGAAACATCCATGTGCCAGTGTTCATTCACTTCTCCCGTATAAAGCCTCCGGGCAAGAGAAACAGCACAAGCTGGCTCTTCCACTCGTCTGTGTGTGTGTGTGTGTGTGTGTGTGTGTGTGTGGGTGTGTGTGTGTGTGTGTGTGTGTGTGTGTGTGTGTGTGTGTGTGTGTGTGTGTGTGTGTGTGTGGGGCCAGCCTGTCGTCAATCAGCCAAAACATCATGTCAGCCGGATGTGCTTTTTACCTTTTGGACACATCCAGGCTACTATACCTGAGGGACAGAGAGAGAGAGAGAGAGATAGAAGGAGAGAGAGAGAGATTGCTGTGGGGCTACGATCTCACCTATCAAGACAAATGGTCTTTGGTGGTGGATGTACATTCCCCCAGTGGTATCCCATCATCAGGCCAAGGTGAGGAGATATAGAGGGGCCTGCGTGCGTGTGTCTTCATGTACAGCGGTGGACGTTGATGTCCTACACTTGATAGACTCTGGCCAAACGTCGGAGTTAATGGCCCACCCGGGAGAGCTGACAGCCGAGCCCTAAGGAAGAAAGACACACACACACACACACACACACACACACACACACACACATTCAACATGCCTGTTCCACACGACTCCTTGTGGCTTGTCACTGATGGACTGCATTGATACGCAGCTGCAAACACATGTATCATGGCCCACACAGACATTGTCCCTTTTGCTCTCCCTTTAACAAAGAGGAAAAAAACACACACTAAAGCCCTCCCTGCCACACACAAAGCAGGCGCTCTCCCAGTATAGTCGTGATGTATGTACTGTATGTATGATGTGTTTTCGAGGTCATTTCTGCCTCTGTGGAGCCCCAGGGGGAGCTGCCGGTCTGTGGAGAGTTGCTCGGCAGCAGCAGTGCTTATGGTTGTTTTGTTATGCCTCCAGAAGCACCATCATAGAGCGCTGTGCTTGATTAGTGCAGCACTACTCCGTCTAAGTGACCAGTAAAATAGACCCTTTGATGTGGCCCCAGGGTCCTCCTCGGCCCCTGCAAAAAAAAACCCTCCCCAAGATCTCTTTTTCTATCCATCAGCTTTCAATGGAGCTCTGAAAATCAAACGTGCACTTACATAAAGGCCATACTGTACATTTGTCACGTCTAGAAAATCCATGTACATACACATGTCCCCTCAGCTGCAGGGCCACCATATGTACACATACAGTACATACACAGAGCCTGGGGATTTGATATTCCATCAACAGCAGGCTGCGACAACTGCTATTATCTGCGATACTACAATCGAATAATTTGTTTGCTCTGAGGTGTTTTTCAGTAATATGTCATTGCAATCCCATGAAGCCATTAACCTTTCTGTCTCAGGCACCGAAAGCCTATTTTCTGTCCGCCAAATTTACTTTTCCCGCGACCTGACCTATCGAGCGTGCCCACAAATCCCTTCTCTGTTTGCACACGGCGATAGCCAGGCGCGCGCGTCATAGAGTTTGAAGGAGATTGAAATTGAATATCAAAGAGACACAGCTATTTCTAGCAACTGTGGCATTTTGTGCGAACATTTGCGCTCGTATTGTACACATTGCAAACTACTGTTATTCCTCAGGTGGTATCATGGAGGGCCTACAAAGATGTCTTTCAAATAGCTGGTAACAAAATCCAGCATCGCGGGTGCCAGGAGCTGTTAATTCACAAAGCTGTTTTGGCGGGGGGGGGAAAATGAGACTGGGCTGCAGCACAGTTGGATGCTACCGTAGCTTGCCAGGAGCTGCTAGGGCGCATATAAACTTTAAATGAAATGCGCTCATTCATAGCAATGGAGGGGATTGAGTTTGTCCTTCAACAGCCTCACTGTAACGCAGTATAGCGCTAAGTGTTCAGATATCTCACCTTTCTCCCAGTCCACTCAGTGCCCGCAACTTGTCGTCCGTGTTCACACCCTCACACCTTTAAACCACATCGCACCCCGTCTGAAATGAGAAGATTTACCCTTCATTCCTTCTGACTTTGTCACTGGTAATCTCTGTGGACTCCCTTGTAGCTTCACATTTATTCTCCCTTGTCTTTTCCCTCATCTCTCTTTCTACCTCCGGGTCGGTAGCCAGTGCTCTTCCGACCATAACCTCTCCTCTCCCTCTTGGCATCGCGTTCCGTCCCACATTTGTCACTGTGCGGTTGGATTCATACATGAGCACAATGTGATTTATTGGAGCATTGCTTTTTTTCTTGTGGTGTGAAGAAACTACAAAGAATGTGCTGGATGTGTTAGGCATGATAGCTTAAAGCTATAGTGCATAACTTCTATCGGCCCTATGAGGAATTTTGAATAATTACAACAACACTGTCAGGGCATCTATATGAAGAAAAAGCCTTCGGTGATCGCGCATGGGTTTTATTCTTTCCGATGTACAGCCATCCAGGTTTTTTCTAAGTAGGAGAATCAACAACTGAAACATTTCGTGGGCACTTCTTGGGCTCCTGCGTCAGTGTTTGGGGGGGGAGTGACACCAGTTTGTAACTGCCCCCATACTGAGAAATACAGAGAGAGTTGTGTGGAGCTGATAGGCTGAATCAACTTTGTGTCAACTCGTTTGGCAATGGCTTAGATGTGACCAACATTCATTTACATGGAAAGGTTACGCACTATAGCTTTAAGCATTACAGTATAGTTCTATGGAGCGCTAAAGGCCTTTAGTAGTAAACATGGTTGTCAGTTGTCTTCGGACTTTGAGCTTGTCATTTGTATCATTTGGACGGAGAGAATGGATCAAACAAAAGTCATTAGAAAGAGAGGTGCATGACTGCTGTCTGAATGATGACATATTCCACTCTGTTCTTCTCAGCATGTGAAAGCTTTCCGTGCGTCTGTCCGGTGTTGTTCTGTCTTCTCGTGTCAGTGGTCAGATGACTGCGATTTGATCAAGGGTCACCAATGCTACTGACGCAAACCGAGGCTAGCATTCTTTTTATGGGCTATAAGCATCAAGAAAGGGAAGCTGTCGCAGGGCATTGGTCTCAACGCTGCTCAACAAGCATTATACAAAAAGCGAAGTTTTCCCTCTTCACACTGCACGCAAGGACCAGCATTTTTTTAAACACCTCTACTTTAAGAGAGACCTATTTTCCTTAGCAATCCCACACAGAACTCAATAGGGAAATTTGGTAGTGAATTTACAGTACATTCATCAGGTGGACAAAGCCAGGGCTCCAAAATGAATGCTCATGACCCTTTGTGTCAGTATTGTGTTTTGAGCGTGTTACCCTGCCCACAAGTGCCATGAAATAAATCAAGTTTTCCCACATGCTCTTTGGAAGGCGACAATTTCAAATGTATGAAAATAGTGTGTGAGACAGTTGTTGTCCTTCAAAATGCTTCAAGTGGATTAACCCCACCAGCGAAACCATCAATAAAATTCAAGTCAAGTGAGTTTTAATGGTCAATTGTACAGCACTCAACCCCAACACAAGTCGAACCAATGGTGCCGATGCACCTTGTTAAGGTGAAATCAATACCTCCATTACACTATATACACCAGCCCGCGTCCCCCTTATACCCAGTCCGCCTGCAGCTCACATTTTCACAGTGGACTCCCATGAGTTTCTATCCCTGCTTCAAACCTTTTTTCTACATCCACTCCCATGTTGAAGTAAGCCTTGCTCTTCCTCCTCCTCCTTCTTCTTCATCAATCTCTTCTCAGCGGGCACATGACCCAGTGGGGATTGTGAGGGATTTCTCTCTACCTGCTCTCTGCCTGCCTTCCATTTGCCTTGCTTCCTCAGAACTCCACTGCATTGAATAGGCCTAGTAGTACAACTCCCCTCCTCCATCCATCCCTCCATCCCTCCCTCCCTCTGTGTTTCCCTATATTTCTTCTGCACCTCAGCAAGCCTCCGAACACCCTTGGGGTCGGGGATCGTATCCGTCTCCTCTGATCTGTAGCAGCAGGGAACCTCGCAGATTAGTGTTTAAGTAGCTCCACTTGTATTGGTTCCCATCGTCATCCCTGTCTATATAACTCCGCATCCACCCACTCACACCACACACAAATACACACACACACACACACACACACACACACACACGCATGCACACACGCACACACGCACACACACACCATTAGCCAGAGTCAGTGGCATCTGCTTTTAATTGCGCCCATCTAAGAACTGGCAAAGGCTAGTCTACCCGTCCATTGATCGGCCAGTGCTAATTGCGGCGCCACATGTCGCCTCAATGCACGTTGCCACGGCAAGGTATAAAGAAAGAAAGGAACAGACCTGCAACAGAGAGAGAGAGAGAGAGAGAGAGAGAGAGAGAGGTTGGCATCAATTATAACTTCCTTCCTCTGCCCCAGAAACTTCAGGGGTTTATGGCTTTGGCATCATATCTGCACATCTAGTCATTATTAACATTAATAGGTTCATATGCTCTGTCTGTACTTGTGCCTGTGTGCCTTTGTGGCTGTGTGTGTGTGTGTGTGTGTGTGTGTGTGTGTTCAGTGTGGGACCCTGCTGAGTGAGGAGCTCAGATCTGTTGTATTATTCATGGTAAGCAGAGTAAACTCACGTAGAGGGAAAATGTGCTTATTTGATATAAGCATGAAGAAGCCCACCCTTTCCCTTTAGCGGTGATGGATGGGGGTAAATGTTGAGCTCAGTCATTCACACACACACATTTACTTATGAGCCATTTGTGCTGCGTATATCGTTGGGCTTATCACACTTATCATGGCCTTAACCTGGCTTTATTCCCTTAATGGGCCATTAATTAGGCCTTTAGATTGAAAAAGTAGAAATTCATGTTCTTCCAATTGGAGAATACGAACACATTGGCTTGATCGTCGGCCACTATTCTAATGAGGACATTTGAGTGCTGCGATTAGCTGATTAGTAGCCTATATTCTTGGTTGATCCTTTTACAGTAATGGACAATTGCAGTTCATTTCAGCTTGTGTGATATATGTTTTAATAGTTTTCATCCATCATTTCTATTGGTTTAAATGATTATTACCCACCAAAGGAAAATGGCAGTACTGTAGTCGGGATGTAAACAAGCCAAAAGTTTAGCAATATAATCTAAACGGCTGTATTTGATTTGTTGTAAAAAAAACTACCGCAAGCACAGTGGATCAAACTTGAGTAAGTCAGTCTTTAAACCACGTGATTGACATTTACAATAGACAGGCAAGTAATGTAACAATTGGTGTAACTAATTACTTTAGTTATTTAATAATTAGTCAAGCAAAACCAATAATCTTTCATTGAGTAGCATTTACTTATAAGTGAGTACTCTGAGTAACATTGCAGATAAAAAAAGATTACCAAAACTACAAAAATCCAACATTTTGCCTCGGGCACTATCTCCGTCTAATCCACACACCAGCGCCAGTAGACATTGGTGTGTGTGCGTTCATTTGTCCCGCATTCACTTGTCATCAGTGTGTGTTTCTGTGTCCACATGCATACTTCATTATGAGTAATGGGCAGCAGGAGACATCATTTTACAGGTTATTAGGCAGGCTTATCCTGGGCCTGACATTTTGCTGACTGTAATTGTTTTTGATACATCTAATTCATCCAGCGTTCACATTTCTCAATGAATCAACATTATGGAAACAGAAAATGTGACGCTGCCTATCCCAACAACAGGCATCTCAACGACTCTAACACAAGCAACATCATTGTTCCAGACGGGCGCCGTTCATCTTAAAGCAATAGTTTGCTTTGCGATTCTGTGGAACACTTGAACTTCTTTGCTTTATTAGATTAGGGTGATTAGATGAAACCTTATTAGTGTCTGTAGGGAAACCGGGCTAGTTGCAGCGACAGAGTAGATGGTTTAGATAAGAATAAATACAAAAGAGTGAAGATTCTCCTGCAAGCAATCTGCACAACAGAGAATAATGGCGGACGGATCACGTCGCGGCTTTGCAGTGGGCATGGAGGGATGTAGCATAAAAGCTAGTTCATGAAAATGTTGTGTCGATGTAACCACATGTGTTAAAGGTTTCGGAGGGATTAACATGGCTACAGAAAATGATGACCTGACTGTTGAATTGGTCTTAGTTCTACAGAGCTTTTTACATTGGTTCAGTCCCAACTCTCATGCCCCCCTCCCCTTCACCACCAAATAAGTAAATACAACACATTTCACGTGTAAAAGTTTTGATAAACCTACTCACACTAACTGCCTTAGAAAGAGCGAAAGATTTTGCTCACAGCTGGTGAACATAGCATTATACATAGCTAAAGAGCAAACATTTCCATCTTGGAATCGTCTGCTCTGTGGCAACATACTTTAGTGAAAACCAGACACAAGTACGAGAATGTGGCTGATTGCTAAACAATTTTATCTTGAAACTGTCAGCTCTTGCTTTCCATCGTATTTGTATAAACGCAGAACAACACATTTTTCTTAGTCCTGAAAAAATAATTGCATATGTCTACCTTCCAGGCCAAAATCGGCAAGAAGTAATTACGTCTTTTCAGCAATTATAGATACCAGCAGTAAAAAAATAATAAATAAAAAATAGCCTACCTGTGACCAGATCTGCATACAGATGAACTGCATAGTTAAGGCAGACTGTGGATGTAATCATTTTAAAGGTGCAGTGTGTGTAGAATCTATCAGCATTTCTCAGTACAGAATTGGTAGAAATTGAATATAATATTCACAAGTATGTTTTAATTAGGGTATAATTGCTTGAAAAAATTTAAAAGAAATATTACCTCAGGGGCGCCACCATGATTCACAGAATGGACAAACCTAATGACATGCACTATCTATATACAGTACAGTGTCTTCACCTCATAACTTGATGCCACTAAATACTCCTATATCACACACTGTACATTTAAGGTGAGTGTAAGGACAATAAGTGAAGAAAAAAAAGGAAAGCATTCTATTCTTGTTGTGTAAAACACGGCTATATAATATCAGCGAACCGTGGCGAATGGATTGAGGCGTAGCAGTGCGTTGATTCTGATGTAGAGCGACATTGAACCAGTGGCCTACCAGTGACCTTTGGAGCTGAGTCACTGAGGCATGAAGACACTCCTTTGTGAAAATGTTGTCCTGAGCAAACATTACACATCTCCTCTTTAGTTAAATGTACTGCTTTCCCTTCTCCCACTTCTCTGCAGGTTCATTCCTTATGAGCCCTGATTTAAAAGAACATTTTCTCTCTCTTTGCTATCCCTCCTTCCAAATAGAGTGCTCTGACACATAGCCTGTGCGAGGCCTGAAACTGCCATCAACCTTTTTTCCATTGCTAATTCTGGTCGTCCGCCGAGGCCTGGGGACGGTAAGGCTTAACCTCCAATAACCCGCTCTCCTCCCTTCAATATCGGATTTCTCAGAAAAATTTATAAAATAACCCTCAAGAAAAAGCCAAGCAACACTTAACTAATTAACTCTTCTGGTGGAATTCAGACTGCGAGGGTAGCTGATTACCTTTTTCTTTCCAGCATTTGCCTCGTCAGAATATTAAAAGCCTCTTAATGTTGACCTTTACTGAGGCAAACACCCATCCCTTTTTCCCTTCCCAGCATTGAACGTAGCTCGCGGCGTTTGCACGTCCATCAGAGCGCTGCCATGGTAAATTCAGGTGGTGTTCATCTGCAGAAACAGCATTCAGATAGGGACTCATTAGAGGTGTGAAAACAGACCGACGGAGCCGGAGTAAGTGAGGTAATGTGGAGGAGATGAATGAGCCGCTGCAGGCCCCCCCCAGGATGAAGCCAAGATGTGTATGTTGTGACAGCTTTGATTAAGATGCTGGCTGGCTAACGCGCTCCCTCTCTGTGTCGACTCTCACACCGACATGCGTATCAATAGATAGATGGACTAATGGTGGAAAACGCCAAGGACACAGAGAGAATAAGCATTCGACAACAAGAGGACGTGATGTTTTGTTCAGGAGCCTAAAGGCTCTATCTCGCTGGGCTGAGACTAGTTGGAGATAAGTTGGAGACATAAAATTGCGACGTGCGATCACACTGAATAAGTAGTGAATGTTGCACAAGCCTCCGGCAAAAAATGGACCAAAATTTGCCGGGAGCTTGCATATATGTCGCCTGCTGTTCGGGCGAGCATCGGCATAAGTATGTGCATTGAAAACAAAAGAGAAAAGGTAGACAAATCTGTTCTGAAAGGTGTAGGCTGAAGCCTTAGCTTACTAAACCTTCCCCTTTTAACATGCATTATTTTGTCAGCTCCATTTAAATTTAACAGAGCAATGAAAGAAGGTAACAGTTACCAAGTATACACGTTATATGGACCTTTTGTCAAGGTTTTTACCAGAACAAAACAAATTTGTATCATCAGCAAACAAGACCAAATAGAAAAAATTGTGACACATCACAAATATAATCTATGTCCAAAAATAAATGTTTTGGACCCATCACTGACCCTTGTGTAACCCTCAACAAGTGTGTGCTACATGCTAAACTCAGCATGCTTATATTAACACAATAACAACTTCAAACTGTATGTACCTGTGGCTTTCAGCCCTAAATCAATCTTTCCAACCAAACTTTTTAGAAACGTGTCACAGATTTACGGATTTACTTTTAAAAGCAACAAAATCTGCATATTCAAAATGTTGGGAACTGTAGTTTTTGGCCAACTGGAGTAAATAGAGCAAACAATACACTTGTTGGGGACTTTTCCAACTTTGGATGAACACAGGTATGGATATTTAGATAAGACTTCATTATCGTTTTTGTTAATGGGATTCAATAGTAGCCACGACTCCATCTTAAAGCTTCAAACTCAAACTTAATTGTTCCCAACACTGATTTACCAATGGTGAATAATAAAGTTAATCATTGATGTTGCTAAGGTAGTTGATGGAAGCTAAGATTCCAGCATAGAACCTTCATTTTGGCTGAGGGTTCCCTCATTTGCATAATGGAACCTTCACACTTGTGATGGTCCATAGTTCTACATTCCGTACACTGTATACTGTGGTGCAGCAATAGATTCTGAATCATTTGGTATCTGATTGCTCAGCTCTCCAAACCCTTCGAGTATACATTTTCTTACACCGTTTTTCACAAACCTGTCAACTGTTTTCTACTTGTTACGAACTCTTAAGTCTCTTAACAATGGACATCCACTTCATTTTTGAACGAGTCAAAGAGATGAAGCCGTCCTCTTTCTCGGATGAAGAGCAACATTGCTACCTGGGAGAAGTGAGTTACTGTACATCTTAAAGGTGCACTTTTCATATTTATGTTATATTGTATAATGTTGTGTTTCTCTGAGCTGCTTCAAACTGTTCTCTATTGAATCTGTGTGTTGCAGAAAATGATGCTGAGGCAGTTTCTCCTCATGAAGCAGCAGGATCAAGTTCCTGACCATTTATCAGTCAGAGATATGAAGAACAGGCTTCTGAAAGGGAGAACCTTCCTGGAGGAGTGAGTAAAGCTCAACATTGATTTTACTGATTCACTGATGGAAAACTAACAAGAGCTTTTATACAAATGAGTGAAAGTTGTGCAGGTTAAATAACACAGTCTCTTTTTATACAAACAGGTTTCAGGAATCATTTAGGAGGACAGATGTGTATGATACATATCACCTGTTCAAGGCTGAACTGGTAAGTCATATATCTTTATTTATTTAATTGTAGTTAATATCCCCATCAGTTATTACTGTAGTAACAACAATTCTTCATGGGGTCGACACAAACTATATAACAAAACAAGACATTCAACATTACATAAATACTTTTACATTGTCAATAAAACAAAGAAATGGTAAGAAATATTTAGTTTGACTATTACATACACATTTAATTCTTAACAAATGCTTGAGACCAGCGAACAATGGACACGATGGCCCTCATTTACTAACAGTGTGATTGCATAGATTGGTGCTTAAACCATGCGTTTGAAAGTTTCACGCACAAATCAGTGATTTATCAACATTTTCTTACCTGAATTTCTTCGTATTCGGAGAACAAATTTAAACTTCCTCAGACCATGCATAGTAACATATTAGACATGTTTGACTGTCTTACAAAATGTAAAAACACACTTTTAAACTAAATGCATAGCTTAGTAAAACCACATTAATTTAAAAAAGGCTTATAGAATATGGTTTAGAATGCATTGGCCAAATGTATTGTAAAAAAGCATGTCTAGTGTTGTAATCATGCCTATCATGTGCGTGCGTTAGCTATGAGAAAGTATAAGTAAAAAATAAATATAAGAACTGCATTGAAATGTTGACTGTACACAACATTATCTTCCTGTTGATACTAACTTGAGTAATTTTGACAGGCCTGGACCACAGCGAGGCATTTTTGTCTCGCTCAGATGGAGCAAGAGCTCATGGAGGAACTAGAAAAAGAAAGGCAGCTTTCACAGCTGCTCGGCAGGAAGGTCACACTGGAGGGCCTTCAGATGTTTCTCTCCATCTTCCGCACAAAAGCAGAGGAGGACATAAACACCTTCCTTGAACCTCTGCACAGACAACTACTGAGGAGGTTTGGTGGCATTGTGATCACCCTCAGCCCATTCACTGAAGGGGATGCCAAACCAGCAAAGCTCTTGGAGCTGGAGAAGAGGGCTACTGTCCTGGTGCCAGCAATGGTGGACACAGCCATCAAGTTCCTACTGGAGGAACCAGAGGGGGAAAAACAAACCAAACTTGCCAGCAACGAGATCTACAATCTTTTGACGTACTCAGTATCTCCCTGCCTATATGGATCCATTTCAGAAAGACCTATGTTTGAGGTCTGCAGTGACGCTGCCAGATCCATGTTTGAAACCATATGCAGTAGGTTTGACGAGGTCTTGAAGTCCTACCACCTGATGGATTATGACGAAAGCCATTTCTCTGCCAGAGAGGGCGTCATGTCTGCCATCGAAGACATGGACCAGCCAGAGGAGACTGATGGTACCTCAGAAGTGCAGGAAGAGCGACAACTGGAGAAGAGGGAGGCTTCACCACAAGTCACTGCCACTGAGGAGCCAGAGGTTCTCAAGGAAAAGGAGTCTTTCACATCAGTCTTTCTGGATGAGGAGACAGCGGAAGTGACTATTAATGTGACTGAGGACACATCCCTAGTGAAAATGGAGACACATGCAATAGTGTTTATAGATGACAAGCTGAATGAACTTAAGCAGGAGGTAGTCCAGGAGGAAAGCCTGGTTCGGGACTCGGCCGTGCAAAAAATGACAGTCCATGAAATGAAGTCTGTTACATCCACCGAGTCCGTTACTAAGCTCAATACATCAGAAGTGCAGGAAGATAAACATCTGGAGAAGAGGGAGGCTTCTCCACAATTCACTGCCACTGAGGAGCCAGCGGTACGCATGGAAAAGGAGTCTTTCACATCTGTCTGTCCGGATAAGGAGACACCGGAATTGAAAACCGAAGTGACTGAGGACACAGCCCTAGTAAATGTGGACATAAACCTAATTTTGCTCATAGATGACAAGCTGGATAAACTTGAGCAGGATGTAGTCCAGGAGGAAAGCCTGCTACGGGACTCGGCCTTCGAAATGATGACGGCCCATGAAGTGAAGTCTGCTACATCCACCGATTCAGTTTCCAAGCTCAGCCACTCAAAAGTGCAGGAACTACAACATCTGGAGAAGAGGGAGGCTTCTCCACAATTCACTGCCACTGATGAGCCAGCGGAACCCATCGAGATGGAGGCTTTCACATCTGTCTGTCCGGATAAGGAGACACTGGAAATGTCAACCGAAGTGATGGAGGACACATCCCTAGTCAATATGGATACAAACGTAATTGTATTCATAGATAACAAGCTGGATAAACTTGAGCAGGAGGTAGTCCAGGAAGAAAGCCTGCTTTGGGACCCAACCGTCCAAATTATGACGGCCCATGAAGTGAAGTCTCTTGCCGAGTCCGTTACCAAGCTCAGCCACTCAGAAGTGCAGGAACATCAACATCTGGAGAAGAGGGAGGCTTCTCCTCAAGTTACTGCCACTGAGGAGCCAGCGGAACCCATGGAGAAGAATAATGTCACATCTGTCTGTCCGGATAAGGAGACATCGGAAATGACAACCGAAGTGACGGATGACACATCCCTAGTCAATATGGACACAAACGTAATTGTATTCATTGATGACAAGCTGGATAAACTTGAGCAGGAGGTTGTCCAGGAGGAAAGCCTGCTTCGTGACCCAGCCGTCCAAATTATGACGGCCCATAAAGTGAAGTCTCTTACATCCACCGAGTCCGTTACCAAGCTCAGCCACTCAGATGTGCAGGAACATCTACATCTGGAGAAGAGGGAGGCTTCTCCACAATTCACTGCCACTGAGGAGCCAGAGGTACTCATGGAGAAGGATCATTTCACATCTGTCTGTCTGCACGAGGAGACACCAGAAATTAAAACTGATGTGACTGAGGATCTTGAGCAGGAGGAAAGCCTGGTTCAGGAACCGGCCGTACAAATTATGACGGTTCATAAAGTGAAGTCTGCTACATCCACCAAGTCTATTAGCAAGCTCAGCACCTCAGAAATGCAGCAACATCAACATCTGGAGAAGAGGGAGGCTTCTCCACAAGTTACTGTGGACGAGGACGTGGCCATCACCAGCAGTGATGCTATTAAGAACACATTTGTGGTCATTATCTACATGTCAAATGAGCTGCAGGCACTGGAGCAGGAGGAAATGGAACCAAAGGACACACAGAAATCCTTGGTTCAGCACTGTGATGCTAATAAGAAGAAAGGAGTGAAGGCCTTCTTCCGCAGTTGCTGGAGGAGAATGACAGGCTGCTTTTCTGTGCTCTGAACTAAATTCATTCTTTCTCTCTTCTATATTTCTGTTAAATTGATTAAGTAAATGCTCTTCATTTTAAACCATTTACCATTATTTCGGTGTTTACTCTTTCTGTACATGGAAAATAATTCTATTTGGTGTACTACTATTTTTTCAACAGCCCCGTTTTTTTCGACTTTACTACAACCATGTTTTTTCATAGTATTATAAAAATTGCCATTAACATGAGGACAAGGACATGTTTCAGAAGTCTGCTTCAGAAAATGACAAGCCACTTCTGTTTGGGGTTTCAAAACATGAAAATACAAATGGTTGTAGGCTTTTCTTCTTCTTCTCTGATTGGTGTTGAGGGTGCTTCAAACATTTCACCAGCCCTACAAAATCAGATATACTGTATGTCCATTGTGATTTCTGTGAATGGAGCTAACCTGTTTGGTCAAACAACAAGTAATGTAACTATGTAGGATAACATACTGCCCTTCTGTTCCGTTACAACATTTTAGGATAATTTTCATATTTGGCACTATCAGCAGCCCAAGTTGTTGCAATGGGGAGGGCTGCTACTTATCGTATACTGGGTTTTTAGCCAGGTCAGGTGAGCCGGAAAAATTATTTGCTTTTAAAATGTGTGATTTTGGTCAAGGGGACCTTTGAGAATAAAAAAAGGAAAAAGCCAATGGTCATCAAAACACAGGGTTTAAAATGCTCAGAGGAAAAGTAATTTGAATATCTACAATTCCATGGTGACTTGACGGCTCCGTTTGCTGGGGACTATGTTGTGATACCATCAGCATCAAGTTAAATGGATCTTGTAGTGACATTATTTTGTCAACTATGTTTTATTTGCCATGCTAGCGGTGTATGGCTCTAGGGATGGACATTTCGGTCAGGCCAGAACTTTTGCCCAGAGTGACTCAAATTTCAAGAACTATTGGATGGCCAGCCATACAATTTGGTACAGACGTTCAGGGAGCCCAGATGATGAATCTCAGCCTTGTTCTTATTCCCATGAAGTTCCATGAGAACACCGAAACCAACAATGCATCAATCCATCTCCCAATACTGCAAAACCCCATTCCTTTGTTCTAAAGATTAATACTTTAAATTAACCGCAAATATGTCATTTTCATCTTCAAAAAACAACCTTATTTCCTAAAACAGCTGGCCTGGGCACTGTAGTCTTTAACCAATGTAACTCAAACAGTAGTTAATACTGCATTTTTGGGGACTATTTTCAGCTGTGGATCAATACAAATGTTGAGTGTTTTAGAGTATTTTCAGAAGCATGACAGTGTATCCCGTATACACTGTCCAGTATTGAGTGACCTTTGAGTCAAAATAAACTACATTACAGTGTGTGTTCAGGGTGATGAAGGAAAGTCCTGTAGTGCAACAATGTGGTTCACTGATGTGTGTCTGGTCAACAATGGAGCTCTATGACACAGAGGAAAGTAAGACACATAATGGTATGGCTGCACAGCCAATACTTGTTAGTAGTATAAAGTTGATGACAGTAAAACATTTTCCTAATGAAACTTCATTCTGCCTTAAAGCCTGGGATTATGTGATAACTAGCAGGGCTGGTAACGAAAGTGATTAAACAGAGCTTGATTTGACATGAGAGAAAATGAAAGCATTCATTTTGGATTTTATTATGCGCTTAATGCAGGGGCAAAAAAATAATAATATATTCCCTGCGATGAAACCGACTTTGCCTCACTGTAACCAAGTTTCTCCGGCTAGGATATTCTTTTGGCCTAATTGCTGCCGGTGGCTAAATCCTTTCCATTTGCATCGATCTCCTTTGAAGAGAGATGCAGATGAGCTTAACGAGTGTGCTAATTATGCTCCCTCTGCATGGGGGGAGCCTGCTGTAACCACAACTTTCTGTGTGTGGATGTGTGTGTGTGTGTGTGTGTACTGCATATTTGAGAATGTATGCTTGTGCGTGCCCGAATGTTTGTTTTTCTACGTTGCTGGGTACAAACAGCCTCACATGAAGGAGAAAGCAATTTAGTTTGAACGCCATTCTGTGGATTAATAAGAAGTCAGATTGTGCTTTGGTTGCATTGTTCGGTGCTGCGCAGAGAATCAGCTCAGTATCACAAACAACCTGCCATGCTATCAACAAAAGAAAGAAAACTATTCGGCTGAAAACATCCACTGAAGAATATCTCTCGGTGTTGACATGGGAATGGAGACAAATACTATTATGTGTGTGTGTGTTTGTGTGTACCTGAGGCTGTTTTGGTCCAGTGGATGTGTGCTGCTCTGCCAGCGAATGTAATGGCAATGACTGGTGTTGTCTCCCCTAGCACACAATAGCCTGGTCTGCCCAGACAAAATGTTACTCGACAGGCCTGTCCCTTCTCTCTCTCTCTCTCTCTCTCTCGTTCCTTCCTCTTTGCTGAAAGGGATGTAATGACATGGACGAGTGACAGAGCTGGAGCATGAAGAGCTGTGACATGGGGGCCACAATACGTACATTTGTGACTAAACATCTCTTAGACATGAAAGCGTCCCCCAACAGATAGATAATTGGCTTTGCTTGCAGCTTCTCAAAGCCAAACCGAAGACAGTGAAGGGCTGCAGCCGTCAAAACACATCAAGGTAAATGGCGAATTGCAGAAACGTTAGGCTCCTTTTAAATCTCGGTACCCGGGGGAGAGAGAGCACGCAGCCCAGCAGGGGAAAGCTTTCCGCACAAAAAAAATGGATACCGTTTTCTTTTTTGATGTTGCCGTTTCCACTCTGAGGTTGACAAAAAGATGAAACTTCTGTCATTTACAAAAGTATGACTATGCAATCTTCTGCATCATTCAGATTGTACAGCAGTGTTGTACCATTGTATCTGTCTTGTTACCTGCAAACTGAAAACCCAGCAGAATGTTCCCATGCAAAACAAAGACGCAAGGCCACCACCAGATATAACTAACAATATAGCTAACAAGATTCGATAATTGGATTTTCAAAACAACCCGCGGCAGTGCATTAAGCTGAAAGAAAAGTTCTGCTTATATTTGTTTTTAAACTAGGAGAAATGGATGGCGAAGAAGCAACATTCCTTGTATGTTTTTTTCTCTCTGGATGGAAGCATCTTCCCGTGTCATTGTCACACACCATGCCACTGTCATGCTCCTGCAAAAAGGTTGCACCCTGATGCAATACAGTGTTTGCAAGCCGCAACTCACTGTCATGTTAATGTGCAGCTCGCAAGACAAGCTACCAGTTCCCATTTGCTGGAAGTGACTGTTCTTATTCCTCGTTTTAAAGCCAGCAATGTTCTCCTTGTCGGGCATGCCTGACTGTTTTCGCAATAGCCCAATGTTTTCTTGTACGGATTGGCTGATGGCGGACAAGACAGTCCGGGGGGGCAAACAATCTGGGGAGATCAGACATATACATGCGCATGCTTCTACTCAAACAGGTTTGGGCGGAGAGTAAAGCAGTCACTAGAAGAGATAGGAGAGGAGAGAGGACAGGCAAAGTGAGATGGATGTTGGCTCTCGGAGGAACCTCACAGCACACGGCCTCCTGGGACGTTGAGATAATTTGCCGCTCGTCTGTGAAAACAAGATGTAAAGCCATACTTCATTGTTGTCCCCGGCTGTCCCGTCTGCCGCGGTGCCCAAATGAAAATGACCTGCGTTTTTATGCGAGGGCGCGGGACAAGCTGATTACTCGCGGAGTATAGGCAACGGCAAGCATCCTTCTGAGTACACGCAGGGCCATGCTGCAAATCATGGCAAATTGAAAGTACACACACGCCCCCCGAAAACCATGCACACAAACGCCCACGCGGGCCACAAGTTCGGTTCACAGTTGATGATGGAAGGCCAGTGACTTATCAGGTTTATTTTTATAATTAGCTACATGGTCATTAAAATGTGTTAATTGTATGCATTGTGTTAGCGCTGTGTCAAAGTCAGCTAAGGACGAGGCATCGACGGAGACCGTGGTTGAGCGACTCACCCGTAATGCGGTGTGACCCTGTGTAATTTCAATATGATAATTGGAAGAAGTCACTCACACGCGCACACACGCGCGCGCGCGCACACACACACACACACACACACACACACACACACACACACACACACACACACACACACACACTTTGGCACTGAACTTTGTAGGGTGGGAAAGAAAAACAGCACCCCCTTTTGGTGGGCTCTCTGCAAGGATTAGTGTATTTCCATCAAAGGGTAACAAAGGTATTAGTCCCCAACACCTCTGCTGGCAGGAAAACCCATCACACATTAGCAGTAATTCTCCACAGCAAAGAGAGTCTCCCACGTTTCCCAAATTGCGGCAATGGATAAATTGCAAAGTGCTGCTCACTAATGCACCTGCCTGCACCGCTGGGCCTATCATTCAGTGTTATGTGGTAATTTGGTACCCATGGTAATGCTGAGTGAAAAAGGGGGCAGCACGAAACATCCTTTCCAAAGCAAACCAACTCCTCTGTGAAGAATATTAATTATTCATTCAGGGGGGAAAAAAGCACAATAGTACATTCAGACCACCGCCATGAATAATGCATTTCAGATGCGTGAATTAAAAAATACAACTGTGTTTTTCTTTTCCATTTGCTAAAGTTGAAGTCAGTAAGAGTGAGTTTGAGCCTCTACAGTCCACAAAACTTTGCAGTGATGGCACCAGATTAAAGGTGGAGTTAGTGGTTCTGCAGAATGCTTGTTGTAAAAATCACTGACTCAACCTTCAAACAGAACATTAAAACAAAATTAGATAACAATACACAATCATTCCTTAAATTGACCATGGTTGCACAGTCAAATGACCAGCCATGGATGGGAGTAGGCCGCCTATGCCTACACATGCATATCCTAAATAAGAAGCCTGAAGGCATTGCAAAGCCTCCTGAAGTGGTGTGCCTGAAGTTATCAAATGTGCCCAGTGGGCTGAAACTGGTTCCAGCCGTTAAACAGAAAACGTAGGCTACGTGCTTGGCAACCAGATTTGGTTGAACCATGGGATTAACGCACGTCTCCCGGTGATGATGCATTCAGGGACTAGGACTAAAAAAGCAGTGCAGTAATCCCAACGATGTGAGAGAGCTAAAATCAGTGTATACCATGTGTCACATTTGTTTAGCCAAGCTTTGTCATTATTATTTTGTATTTTTTGTAGGTGTTTTGGCACACTTAACATAGTCTAGGGTGAGTGTAGGCTATACTTAATCTTACAATGAATGCACACCGCCGTGAGATAGGCCTATGTATATGCTAGGCTAGGCCTATCACTTTTAACCCATTTATTTAGTTAGTTAGTTAGTTAGTTAAGTGAGCATTTTTATTCTTCAGCTGTACCGCGGTGCATTGTTTGTAGGCTACATTATAGCCTATTACACTTCCTGTTACCATTTTTTAACAGCTTTTGGTCCTTTATAGCGTTACGCGTGGCGATAGGCAAAAGTAGGAGTTTATAAAAAGACAGTGAAGGCAGCATCGCCGTCAAGCCTTCCTCTTGTCGGAAACACTCACACCACACACGCAGATCAAAAACATGACCGCTTCTGTTATCGTCCGAAGATTGGCGGCTTTGTCAGGGGCTTCAGCGGTAGCAGCTGGGGCATACGGATCTCACGGTATGTACTATACGTTAGCCTACAACTATGCACTCATGCACGAGCCTTACCATTCGGCTGGACAGTAAAACACACAGTAAGGAAACACTCACTAAACTCACTGCTCCAGCCTCCGTCCAAAAATATGCGAGTTTAAGATTCTTCTCTGTGTAGAAACGGCTACATACGTTTAAGTTGTAACATATATCTGTTACTAATATCTAAAAGGCTAATAGTTTATTCGGCATCCAAACGACACACGCAGCATGGCCTTATTATAGTGAAATAATGAATCAAACAATTGTGTAACCAAGGTGACCCGCCTCCACAGTGTCATGGTGGAAGGGGGCTTAGAGTGGGTCATGGCACACGTTATGTCAACGTATTGTATTTTATGTTGTTTTTTAGGCCATATATTTTGTTATTTATAAAATGTATATTTTATTTTATTTCTAGCTCATATTAGGGCTGCACTGACGCTGCTATCTACCACGAGACCATTATATTTTCACAGCACTATGGCTGACTGACAACTACTGTCTTCACCACTGTCTTCACCACTGCCAGTGCACCTAAATAGTGTGTGGGGGAATTGAAGGGAGCCTCAACGCTATTATAAAGTGTATAGTGTATTCAAAATATACGAAACATCTCATATCAATTAACTGAATTGTGTAATTTTTCTGTTACATATTTCTCATTGCAGGCTTCAAGAACAAAGACCCTGATGACTACCAGAGAGTGGTATGCAAATTAGCACTAACGAAGAATAGCAAATGGTGTGATATGATTTAAAGTTTTCTTCTGATAGCTCTCTGTCTCTGCCTCTCCAGCTCTTTGAAACTGCCAACAAGTACCATTTCTACCACAGCCTGGCCCTGCTGGGTGCTGCCCACTGTGGCAAACCCGCCGTGGTGAGTATGGAAGCCTGCTACCGACTATGAGACACTTAAGCATCCATTAAAATTGAACATATTGTGATAGTGCCATTTTGCCAGTACCCGTCTGTCTCCATATCCTCCCAGAGAAAAAAAGCCTGCCTTCCTTTAGGCCGTAATTACAGAGGATTGTTGCCTAATGTAATTTATCACACATGCAAAACCTGCAGTGCCAAGTGTTTGCGGTTTAAAAACGTTATTGAAAAAAAAAAATCACTGACTGAGTTGTGTGGCAGATTAAAGCGTGATTACTGTTGGGCAGTGCACTGTGTGTGGAGGCCAATCCAATCAATCAGGATCTCTTGGATGGGTTACCCTGTTGGAGCTTTTAGAGAAATAATATCTGAACTGTACTTCTGGGATTTCAGCAGTAACCAGGCCGTACGTGCAAAGACTCTGGAGTAGCTCAGCTTATTTGAGGAAATAGAAATTATGATAATGGTGCAGGACTACATGTAGGCTACACACACGCACGCACGCACGCACGCACACACACTCCAAAACGCTTCCTGCTACAACAGGCTCGACGACACAAGACACACCTCCACCAACCTATGACAAGCTATGACACTTGATCTACTGCTTTTAGACCACAAAATACCACTTATATCTTATATTATTTAACTCTGTCACATCCATATTAATGTCTTATTTATTGTATGTATTTATGCTAACATTATTTTATTTCATCCATATATGTTCTATTTGCAATGTGCTTATGAGTATACTTGTTCCAACTATTTACTGTATTGCATTGAATGCTTTGGCAACTTGTTTGATTATGGTCATGCCAATAAAGCTCATTTGAATTGAATTGAATTGAATTATAAAGTTGTTAGCAATAAAAATCATGTTGAAAAAATGTAAATAGAGATCGCTAAAAGTGATGGTGGTAAAGGTTTAAAACACTCCCCCCCCACCCAAAAAAACCCCCCAAAAAAACAACAACCCAAATTTGTAACATGGTGAAGGGGTACTTCAATGACACCCTACGGGACCGTTGAGGTGCATCTGAGCAAAAAGCTCTCCGCTGAAGCAGAACGGTGTTTTGCAGCTAAATTGCAGTGAACCATTTAGACTTGATTGCTAAAATGTTTGGACAGCCCGGTCCACCATCCCCCTCAATGCACCGCCATCTGCAACTTCTCCTCTCTGTTGTGCGACTGGTTGCAGGCTGTATACTGTCTGTTTACATCCACAGAGATGTGTTTACGTCTAGTTTTTGTGGATAATTTGCAAGTTATGTGCGTGCTCCGGCTGTAATGCCATCCAATGAACACACCTAGAGTGGCAACGAGGACACTGCCTTCAGCCTGTTGGGTCTTGTTTGAGTCAGAGACAGTCTGACACCATGCACACTTGACTTAGTTTTGAGTAAACTGACAGCCTTAGTTATTTAATTTGTTGACAGATTTAAAAAAAAAAAACATTTATTGTGTGTCTTCCCCTCTACCCAGGCTGGTACCCTCCTGATAGCGGGCATGGGTATGTTCTGTGGCTCGCTGTACCACCAGGCCGTGACGGGGGACCCTGGTCTACGCAAGATGGCTCCCATGGGGGGCATGGCCATGATCGTGGGCTGGCTGGCCATTGTTCTCTGAACTGTATAGGAGTTCACATCTCCTACGCGGGGGCCAACATGTGACATTTAAACTGCTGAGACTGTTAATGGATGAAGTGGAGAGCTTGTTAGGGTTGGGCTGGGAGGTTAAAAAAAAGTGCTGAGTTGTGTCACCCATCTAACCGCTCCCTGTGCTCTGGGCCTGTGGGTGTCAGAAGCAGATAAGGTCAAGTCAGGAGATTCACTCTCCTACCAATGCTGTCTGAAACTGACTGAGAATTTTTCTTTGAGTTAAAATAGATAAGCAGATGAAGACACTGTCATGCATGCACAATTTGTAGATTACACATTATGTCCTCACTAAGAATCTCTAAAGGAATAAATCTTTTTTTTCTTACACATTGTCGGTTTGCCTAATTTTTCTGCACAACGTAGTGCTTAAGTGTAATTTGGGGTAAATGTATGTGGATCAATGTATGTGGATTTACAACTCTTTAAATGTGAAATAGTACACCAATCCTAACTGACATACACCAATGCCAGTTGAAGAGGAGTACTCAGTGTGTGGTTTTCAGTAAAGGGTGGATAAACCCATATGGATTCACCACCTATGTCAAGCTGAAAGAAATCAGCTTTCTGCCAGTGCTGAATGCCTTCGCAGCCTTGAGCATTTGATCCTCTAAGTGGCAGAACACAAAGGAGTTCATTACCAATGGCCTCCCCTTAGCCGGGGCCGTGTTCCAACCACTGCGCATTCAAATTGAGAGTGAAATCCATCGAAACACTTAATTCCCCTTCCTGACTGTATAGGCCCTTACGAATGAGGGACCTTTAGAAAATAGCTGTATAAATCTCCGGGTCAATTTGCAGGGGTCGGCACATAAGCCCGAGGCTCTGCTCAAAAGAGGAGGGCTCTATTGAACGAGCACGTCGCCAATGAGCTCTTGATCACGACTCATAAAAGCCTCATCAGCATTAAGAAGCCATTGGGAGACTTTCTGCTGTTCCAGGACTAAGTGATTATTATGTGGAACGAAAACATCTGACACCCAGTCACATATATCTGTCTTACAACGTTACCGTTTCTGGGAGACACCTGATTGAGAGTTACAGGGTGTTCCCTGAAGTCTGATGCATTTTTGAAGAGCCACCATCAAATTTTCAGCTAGGTGATAAATATGTGAGGGAAAAAATCACACGATATCCAGAAGACCAATTTTAACCAGTTTCTCGCAGCAGTCTTGTTTCAAGGCCATTTCTTCCTCTCCTCTGTGTTGTGTGGATGCTGCTGCCAGCACAGCACCTCTGTGTTGGTATTCACATAGTCACGTTGTGTTGCCAATTTAGTATTTAATGCTACATGCATCCATTTTATTTACCATATACTCTCACAAGCATGGCAAGGTTAATCTTGGGCAAACAATTGGTCTTTGGGCCCTCAACTACCCCATGCCCGAATTTGATGTAGCGATAGACAAAACTATGCCAACTCAGACCCACTTACTAGCTTTATCTGTGCTTTTAATCATCACATGTTCTTCATACGTAAATGCTGTTAAGAGATAAAGATCATAAATCATAATTGCAACTGAGCTCAGATTTAAACAAATCTATCTCCATGACAACTGAACAGACTTCAGAAGAAAAAGGGACCTTGAGCCGTGATTGTTTCTTTTTCTTTTTTAACCCTACATGATCAGAATGTTAGATTTGAAATAAAAGACCCCTTAAAAATGACCAAAAAACAATTGACATGCTGTGTCCCACTTTGGTCTGATGGGTAAGCCAGCTTTTCTCACAAAACTTCATGCCGTGGATGGTACATTTATAACGACGTGGCAAACGTCATTTGTCTGACGGCTAAAAATTCAATGTTGGTGTCATACCACAGCGACTTCTTCCAGCTGACTTCAGCATCTCCCACGGGCCTTCGGGCAAACTGATGTCATGCAAGTTTTTATCCTTAAAGTTGTCATTGGCCTCCTTCTTTTGCACGCTACTTCAGTTTATAGGACTGCCATACTATTCCCTTTCTGGCAGAATAATAAGTTTCCCCATTTCTGTCCGTTAAATACAAGACTATAGCCAGTTGGCAACCAGTGCAGTTTCCAGGAGGTCAACATATCAGGCCAAGCAATAGTCTGGCACATAAGAATAGAAAGGCAAATTGTTGTGTTTTGTGATTAACTGACTTAATTGTCCTTCAAAAAATGAACAGTGAATCAGAAATTGTCTTTGCAGGCCGTCTTGGAGTTTTCCTTTGTCTTAGTGGGCTGGATTTTGCCACAACGAAAGCTTGACCTTCCAGATACAGGTGTCATAATAATACCACAGTGAACTGACAGTTAGACTCCATTTAACTCATTATCTAAAACCAGTGCGCCTTTTACAGAGCAGACATTTTGACTTGTCATTGGAGGTAAAGCATGGGGTGCTACTGATAACATGTCCCAGTGAGCAGCTTTATCTTATCCTACCATGGGGAGGGCCTTTCAGCTTCACCTGCAATGATTTATTTAGTTTCCTATAAAGGGGTCAGTAATGGTCAGTGTCACAAAGAAAGTCATATTAAATCCCCTTTGATTCATGGAAACTTCCCCAAGGGGTGAACGCTTTTTACAGCCACCGCGTGCTGCCGTTTAATCCACACAGCCCATAAAGCAGCATGGCGCGGAAGCATCCCAATGGATAAAAAGGACGTCTGGGTTTTTCTTCTCTTTTTTGTTTGCCTCTCTGTCGGTCTGTGCTGTTTTGAGCATCGAAGAAAGAAAAAAGAGAAAGAGGAAAAGAAGGAGAGATACCATCAGTAGATATAGTTAATAATTATACCTCCAGGGACTCCCCCTGCACTTCACAAGCTTTATTTCTCTATATCCAGACGGATTTAATTCCATCAGCTTCTTATGGTGGTAGTGCTTGTTGTGGTGTGGGCTCCTTGTGCCATCGATTTCTTGGTCTGAGTCTGTTTTTGGTCAAAGATGAAGAGAGTGGTTGTGAGTCATCATGAGCCAGTGAGGTGATAGAGACCTTTTCCGGTAGGAGCTGATAGGCTGACAGAGGAAAAGGCTTCATTATACTCAAGACCTGGAATGAAACTCTTTGCCCGGGCCATTTAAGGCCATGTCCACGGATTAAATAAAAAACAAAAAACGCATCTCCCCCTTTGGAGAAAAAGTCCCATACACACTACAGTGTTTTAGAATATCTCTATGTACACATGAAAACGCAAAAAGAAATCGATTGAAAACCGTGACGTAATGATGCCAGGCCAGTAAGTGATGATAATGTGGCCCCTCAAACACCTTAGAAGAACATTGTGATTGTGCATTGACTGTCTTCTTGAGCGAGGTTGGCGCATGCATGTTCAGGAGATGTAAACAACAATTCACACCAGCGTTTCCCAAAACCTTGGGTTTCCCTGGCCACAACAATACATCAATACGGATTTTTCCAAAATCTCCACTTAGGCTTTAAAAAAAAACTTTTTTACAGTCTTATTGGGATGTTTGCGAGTGGACTACAGCAAAGGAAAAGATAAGATTTCCTAAATATCGGCGTACTTGTGGATATGGCCATACATCATTACCCACGGCTTCCCCCTCTCTCATTCACACAGACCAGGGACACACACAAATATCTACCCACGGACGGACCCACGCGGGCAATATATTTAAGTGCACGCTGTGTTAAACACAACCACAGCAGGGCCCAAATCTTCCCGAAGAGGCATCAATCAGGTAGCGGATGACTGCAATGGCCGTCTGGAGCGGTCCCACATCATGCCCCCCCCCCCCCCCCTTCTGATATTTTCACGCCACTTAAGTGATGGTCAGCGCTATCACCCGCCCTCAGATGGATTACTGCTTCACTTCAATGGGCAGCATAGCTATAGGCCCCCCCTTTCCACGCCTCTGTACCCATTCCTTTCACTCCAATCTGCAGCACAGTGATGATGGCCATGCATCAGGGGAGCTAAGAGGATGACACTGGAGTATGGGGGAGGGCTACCGTTTCCATATCGCCATAAAGGCTATCAGCAGTAGCCGTCGCACAGAGTAATGTAATGTGTCTGGGAACTGTTATTAGCCAGCAGGGAGACGGCGGGTGCTGGGTGGTGGCTGGTGGCTGGGACTGGGACTGGGGTGGGGGGTTATATGCTGGGTAAATGATAACTGCCTATTACGACTATGTGAAGGTTTATAGCCGATCATAAAAAAAAGTGGATATTAATGGATTACCTTTTCGCCTCTGACAATAACACAGTAACATTTTATTACTCACTCATTGGAGGAAAAATAATTGGAGAAAGATGCAACAGCTTGCATGTCAACGTAAGAGTGGCACTAGGCTAGACTCCAAGTCAGAGGTTATAGCCAAAGTACCTTGTTGATGTTTTTCAGTCCAGATTAAACTGGTGGACCAAACCATCAACAGATCAACATTTGCATACCTTATGCCCTGTATGCTGTTAAATATATTCTGTTTAATTCATTACACAATGTCACGTTAAAGAGAATCAGCAAAGGCTACAAACTAAAAAAACTGGAGCTGGATTTATTTTTGGTATTTTCTTTTCTTAAAATATTTAAGGGACCAACTTGGTGTCATAGATTAAACCTTCCCTTGACCTGAGTCATGCCTGCAATTTCGGCCTGAACTGACTTGGGTTTTTTAAGGTAACACCAAAGTCTAGACAGGGGCGTGATGCATGGAGGAATGTCAAGAGAGTTGCTAATGTTTTTTTTCTAGTTCTGCCCATCCTGGCTGAAAAAGAGGGCAAAGAAAGAGAGGAAGAGATGGAAGCAGTAAGTGTAGGAGCGATTGAGCACATTTTTATTAATTTAAGCATCTCACCGTGTCTGCTGAAGGCCACGGTTGTCTCCTGCCACTCATTTGGCAGACGGGTAGTGTCTGTCAGTCCCTCATTAAGTGCTGTTTGCTACAGCGTTATCGTGATAAATGCCCCACTCCTGCCACAGAGTAAGGCTGATGAATCAGAGAGTGTATACTGTGGCAGCATACGGACAGTTCTTCTTCCCACAGTCGGTGAGATTGCGCCGCATGCAGTAGTGCTCAAGTAATGATTTGACAGGGCTAAGGGAGAGGTCTGACAAGATATTCCAGACTCTATCAATCCCCAAAAAAAGTGTAGCAGTGTTGCAGGAAATAAATGACCCGGAGTGTCATCAAGAGGGTTTGAGCACATATATTAAAACAGCAAGTTGTCAATGTAATGTACAGTGGTCTAGTGCAAGATGTGATTGATTATGGGAAGTGGAGGATGTTTTTTTTTCTTTTCTTCCCATATCCATCAGTGCTGAGATATTTTTTTTTGGCTATGCTGTATTTTGAAAAATGTTGTTGAATTTTTTTGGAATTGACTATTTTGTAAAAAAGTAAGGTTAGAATATTGAATAGATGGCTGCAATGCTGTGTTGTAACCTGCACATGATCATTGTAGTTGACATTTATTTTTTTCTAAAGTTAAAGGACTAATTGATGGATTGTATCGGCCTATAAGCAATAACACCATGCAAAGGAATGATTGCCAAAAACACTGCTGTTATAGTGGAGGAGAGGCGGTCATTTTGTTTAATTTCGATTCGACTTGTTCCGAGTGTGTCGCCAAAGTAAACAATTAAAAATATTGCTTACAATAATTAGAACTAAATGAGTGAGTACCATAAATGTATATAAGAAAACAGAACCTTTATGTCTAGTTGTAGGCCTAAACTTTCACAGTATCACAAGGGAAGGGCTGTTTATTTATAGCATTTAGATTATGCAATTCAACCCCAACCACTGCCACCATCTGCCGCTCTCCCTGCTGGCTGATAACCCATTCCCAGACAGGATGCAGAACCTCATGTGATGGTTACTAAGCGTTATGGTTGAATTAGGTCTGCACTAACCTCTGTGTGCATTTCACTGCTGTAGGTTAGAAGTTGTTATAATACATCTGCACACATTTAGCTACATAATTAATTAAATGATGAGGGTCTCTCTAGATGGAAATGTGTAGCATTCCTGTACACAACCCACCTTTAGACCCAGGGGAGGGCATAGCATGCAGCACCCTGCGCCGCTCTGAAGGACACACACTAGCCTACTGCTGTGCCTGTGCTGTGATTTTCAAAGGGCTGCTCACATGCTCGTGCACCAAACACACTGGCTGACTATGTGCAGTCGTGAAACCGCCCTGCCCTCAACTCCAACCCAGAACAGCCTTATCTTCCTTGCGAGGACACACGGGCACAATACTAATCATAAAACCTGACCTCACAAATCCGTTTGTAGTGTTGTACTGTGGGGCGTGCGTGCCACACACACGTTGCTGCTAATCCCTGGATCCTCAGTGAAGGACCATGATTTCTGGGACGGTGTTGCCAGGGGGAAGCTGCTGGCGCCCGGGACCTGTTGGAAATGACAGCTCAAGAAGGATTGAAGCACAGGGATCACAATAACAGTGAACGTGGAAGATAGCGGACAAGCGCCCTCGCCTCACTGTGTAAAGGGTGTGTGTGTCAGTGTGTGTGTGTCCGTTTGCGATACTTGACCAGCTTTAGCCCGATAGCTAATGGAGTAACTGTGAGCCGGGCGGCTCCTGAGCTAACGAAGCCCCGAGCTGAGTGCACGCGCATGTTTGTTTACCTATAGATTTTTAGTTGGAGTATGTTTCAGTGCGTTTACACGTGCACTCGTGTGTGTCGCTGGACCTGTCTTCACTATTCCCAACGTGTCACGTTAGCTAGCATGCTAATTCGATACGGCTAGTTGGCTAATATTGGCTATTAAAATAAATTAGCTGACCGTGGGTGAGGTAGCGCCTAGTCAAGTCAAAGGGTGCGCTAACATGGTAGCACAACAGGCATATGAATGTAGGCTATCCGAAGCAGCCCAAGCTAATTTGTTATATATATTAGGAATTATCAAATTAGCGAAAGTGAACTGTGAGATGGCTAATTTGCTCGGCTATTAGCTTAGCAGCTAGAAGCAGGAGTGCTCGCACGCTAATTGACCTAGTTCGCAGGGCAGAGGCCATGTTGTCATTCCACTCTACTGAACTTTGTTTACATTACAAGTTTTTGGTTGTTACTTTTCAGGGCGCTATATTATTCAAACATGTGAACAAACAGCCACTCATAATACAATATCCTTAAACATTATGAACCTAACCTAACGCCCCTTCCACTGAACGCCAAATCCTTAAATACTTACGTCGTGGAATGCGGGATATTCTGGTCCCTTTAGCAGTAAAGTCCATTCTTATCCGGTTTTAGCAACCCCATTGGATCCATGCTAGGACACAAGGCAGGTTCAAGAAACGTCTGGCAAGCAGTAACCTTAGTTTTTTCAACTTTCTTCATGGTATGCAATGTTATTTTAAGAGACGAGCAGTGATTTAGTTGTGATTCAAAACATAACCATCAACACAAATGTTTAACGTTACAACACATATTACACGATATCTCGATATCACTGTGCCTTCTCCCTTATCAATTTTATTTGAGTTTAAAAGGGAGAAGAATGATGTTTACTTGTTCTTATTAATCATGTTAGCAATGCATTTTGGGGCTTTCAGTAATAATGACTGAATTTGTGTGTAAGCTGTAATTGTTGCCACATCAGCTTCACATTTCCCTCTATTAAATTGTTTTGATGTCGTTAGTTGTTCCCAGTTGACATATTTTCCCTCCAGGAGTGAACATAGAATGTCATGATTCACATGAGGCTGTTGAGTTGACAAAGCAAGCAGCATTATACAGCAATGACAACGTGAAAGCTGAACAGTGTCTGAAAACGCAGTAGTGTTGTGTAAATGCATTCTGGGAAGAAAAAAAATATATCAAAAGAACCCTGTGTGTGCTTTTGTTTCAGGCGGCTACAGTACTGTAACCGTCAAATCCAATATTTATAATTGGCAGTGTGACAGACGGCATAATTCCGCCCTCAGGGGGGAATCCGTACCGCCTGCGCCAACCACCAAAACAGAGCTGTTGTGACTATTATAAAAAAAAAACCCGGAAGATATGCCTTAACACAAAAAAATTTAAATAAACATTTCCCTTGTCCTTGTCCTCATCCTGTACCTGCAGGCTAGCAGATATGGATTCACTGATGAGTGCGGTGACGCCACGCTCCCCGGCCCCAGCCAAGAAGCCTTCGGAGGTGGACTTTCGGTCGGGGGCCACCCTGGGCCAGCTGTCCTCCCAGGTGTCCGAGCTGGTGCTACTGGAGCAGGGAGAGTTCGGAGACCAGGCCGCCTTAGAGGTTCACACCGCCAAGGACTTCATCTTCAACATGCTAGGTATGGTCTGCAAACACAAGCTAGAAAATAACCTCACATTTATGGTACCCTGTCCATTCACCACTAACTAAATACAATGTTAGTTATTGTAATCACAAGCCCTGTTGTTACTCTTATTCAACACTTTATTCTGGTATATAATATATATTCCATTGTCATTGGAATAGAATGTGTTCTTAATGTAATACCAGCCTCTGGGATAGTCATTATTTATTGCTTGGAGTTCAATTAACAATTTATATACTGAACTACTTGGTTGAGGTTAAGAGCATAGCACACTGCACTCACTGATGAGTCTGTGGGTGTATGTGTGCGACTCCTCCTTTTTCTGAATTGAAAGGTGGTCATTTTGTTTAATTTCGATCGACTTGTTCCGAGTGTGTCGCCAAAGTAAACAATTAAAAATATTGCTTACAATAATTAGAACTAAATGAGTGAGTACCATAAATGTCTATAAGAAAACAGAACCTTTATGTCTAGTTGTAGGCCTAAACTTTCACAGTATCACAAGGGAAAGGCTGTTTATTTATAGCATTTAGATCATGCAATTTCTCTGTATAATATTTTCTGAAGGTAAATCGTGTTTCTTCACTGTAGGACCTTCTTCATAGTTAGCACAGGTGCATGTTTTAGTGGATGGGAAAGGAGAGCGTATATGCACTTCTTTTTCTTCTTCTATCCCTGTATTTACCCAGGGAGGTTTCACTGAGACTCCACATTCACCCACTATTAGTCATATTTTCACCAGCACGCTACCCAGTCTGACCACAGTCCAAACGGTCAACAACATGCAGCGAGTTGTTCTAGTGTGCATTCACTCACAGTACATTTTTATTGAATAATGATTTAAGATTTAAAATTATGCAAATGTATGGCCACTTGGAAGATAATAAGCCAAAGGTCTGACGTTGACATGTCCCGCTCTCTCCTGAGGCGTCCTCACATGCTGCTTTGTATTTCATCCTTGAAGTGATATTTTGGATTTTGATATGAAGCAACGATGTGAAGCAACAATGTGAAACAACCGACGGGACTGAGCTTAAAAGAAAGATTTCGACACCACAATGTCCACACATATTTTATTCTAGACTCAATCCTATCTGTAGACTCTTTAAGATGTTGTTTTTGACATTCTCAATTTCCGTCTGTTGAAACGTGATGCCGGATTTAATTGGGGCTAAACGGGGACAAAGCTGCAAGAAACAGAACACGATTAGGACAGCGTTTCTTTTTTTTTTTGCACACCCATTACATGACTTGGAGGCTTCCAATTTGCGGCGGCGCGGATGTGATGATTTGAAACCTGCACATTCGGCGTCTTTCAAATGCAAATGTGCCTCCTGAATTAAGTGTCAATAGTCAACACACATCCACATTTTGGTCGCGTGTCCCTCTGCTCTTTCTATCTCAGCCGTGCTTGCTTCCATTCAAGCAGAACCGGACCCACTGAGAGATGGGTTGGCTCAGTGGCACACAATGCCGTCTCAAATCTATTGTTGTCTTCTATTGTCAGTAAATAGGAAAAGAGAATAGTGAAATGTGTTTGTTTGACCAATAGGTGGCACTCTACCCCCTCCCTGCTGCTGTCCCTGTAGTCCTTGTTCTCCAGTGTAACAATGTATCAGTCTGTCCATGTACATTGGAAACTATGGGTGTCCCTGACTAAGGATTAACATAGTCGAATTTGATTGGTTCAAATCTTCCTTTTAGCCGGCCAATCGTCAAATCAAGTTTTTCTTATATATTTTTTTCTCTACTCATTGATTTATATCCTCATTTGCTATATTTGCATCCATTATTCCACACCAGACAAACATCCAATTACTGTTCGTCTTCTTTACTTGGTATAAGAATTAATTTCATTGCAACTTTGTCTACCTTCACACACATTAAAGAGATTGATTTAAAGCTCATAAGTTATTCTCACCTTATTAAGAAAACATTTTTGCAGTTTAATAGGCTCATATTTATACCAACACTGGCATGAATCATGATTTATTTTGAGAAACTATCAATTCCATGCTAAATCAGACATTCAGCTTCCACTCATAGCTGGAACAGAAGTCTCCTTGTTTCATAACCACATCTTTTGCGACTATTCAACTGAGTTTCAGTCGAATCCGGCTCCTTTGATCGAATCTCAGTGTAGTTGAATATTCAGGAGCCCCCCCATTGGGTTTATATTGCCAGCATCGTCAAATTTGTGTCAGTCTGTAAGAACAGCTATGACAGAAACTTTTATTTTGAAGCATTTTCTGCCTTTACCTTTGTCACTTCTCTGGATTCTGCTGCAAAGCCCTGTGCTTTCCCTCATTTAGTCTGCTCCCCCTCTCTCTTGGTTGACAGTCTTCCCGGTTACTTTTTCAGTTTGTTTTCCTGACGCTTTCACCGGCACAATCCCCCGAAAGTTTGCCGGTATTTTCATACGCCGCACCTCGCCGCCCGCTGTGGCAGCTCTGACAGTGAAAAGGAACTTTCTACACAGTGCCACTGCCGGTTTGTGTTGGGATTCTAGGAATCTAAAAAGTTCAGTACACCACGGCAGCTTTATTAGGAGCTCAGTGCCTCTCAGGGCTCGGAGGAGGATGAAAGGCAGAACCAAAAAAAAAGAGCAAATATCATCCTTTTCATGAGGGGCCTTGTTGCAGCATGTTGGCCCACTGGAAGAGGCTCTGCATAGGTGCGTGTTTGTGTGTGCGCGAGTAGCTGTGGCTTTTTTTTTTTTTTTCAGTTATTTTTTTATTAAGTTTGAGCTGCAGAGGGATCCCCACTGGGCTTTGCACAGTGTCAGGGAAAAAGGAAAAATAAAAAGGGATTACACACACACACACACACACACACACACACACACACACACACACACACTAGCCAGTGCACCCTGTGAATTTCTTCACAGCCTGGACACATCCAAGAAGAGGCTCTTATTTACCCGGCGACGTTTGAGTAAACATTCTGGTTCGCCTTCAGGCAAGCAAGCGTGGTGGGGGTCCCTGTATATATCATTTGAAAAACAAAAGTCTGTTGAATACCAAAATAAATCCCCCCTCCCTGTTGGTGAAGCAGAGGCTCTGGTGCTTGGGCCCAGGCATTAGATAACCTCCAACACAACTTTTCAGATTTTCAAAGTGTGTAATCTGGCTTGAGACCGTTCGAGTTCAGAGTTCATCATCACTGCTGTTGGTGAAAATGTGTGCTTTACATTCAAATTTGAAAAAGTCATGAGAGCTGTTCGGTTTTGACAAGAAAGATTTTGTGTCACATGTTGTGTTTTTGAAGAATGAAGTTACTGTTATGAAGATAAATTCTATTAAGGGAGTCCTTGTCTTCACTTTGTTCTACAGTGACTTTACTTCTACTTCCCCGTTGGGCGTCTTGCATCAGCCCCTTTTATTTCCCACCATTCTTCACACTTAGTCCACTTAGCCTGATGCACATTATGGCCTGAGCAATGATTAGTGGAGGCAGTTAGTAAGACGGAGAAGGCTGATGATCAGCACCTGAGCTGCTTTCTTCCAAGGCAAGAAAGGGTTCGCAAACATTTGAGTTTGTTATGTTTGGTCATCCATCGTGCAACTGCAGTTAGATATGGACTATGGAGTTTTTCTCGCCGATGGTTTTTTCTGGCTTCCAAATATCTCCCTTCCAAATGTTTGAACCTCTCAAACTTTTATGCCATGTTGCCGCATATTTTATTTTGGGAAGGTTGAATGTTACATTTTTTACCATCAGAGTGGCTTCCTTTGGGAAGGCGGCTCACTTGGGCCAGTCTAGCTTGGGCATGCTGGATCCCCACACAGTCCCTCACTGCAGCCCCCCCCCATTAGCACTGCTGGACTTGTGTGTGTGTGTGTGTGTGAGAGAGAGAGACTGTGTGAGACTGTGTGACTGTGACTGACACACAGCTGGATGCCGTTTCCATTGCTGTGACTTCCTGCCAATGGAATGCCCAGCGTTGAGGCTTCAGAGTTCAGTTGTAAGTTGTGTGGGCGTGGGATGGCTGCCCACACGGCTTCTCTGGCTGACTACTTCTCTGTCGATGCCATTTTTTAGGGTTTGACAGCCTGTCTTCATGTGCCTGCCAGTAGTACCAAATCCATGGCACTGCAATAGTACACGAGTGAAATTATTTGTGTTTGATTAGTTTCGGCCATTGTTTCGGTTCAGTTTGCAACTTTGCATCAGCGCCAAGCAAGCGAGCCCAGATGAGATGCGTCTTGCCTGCCATATATGATGGTCATTGTTGCTCACTGGCACCTTTTTTTGTTTTGCCACTGATCACCATTGAAATTGTAATTGTTTGAAAAGCTGGCGCGACAGTGAAAATTAATGCTAAACACATTTTAACTAATTTACTTTAATTTCACAACCACTGTGTTCAATAAGCCCGTGTGACAAATCAACAACCGTCTCAACACTGATTTGAACACAACAGAGTGTCCTGTGAGTGACTAAACACGGCCACAGACAGACATCAGCCATTAATTGTCTAATTAAATGTGACTTTAGGAATTTGGCATGTTCTGCGAGTTGTGTTGTGACACTGCATGACACATTATGTGCCGCGCTGCTCATTTTAATAAGGCTGACATTGTGATTTCTGCTCCTTCGTAATCACATCAAGCCCCCCCCCCCCCTCCCACCCCTCCCGAGGCCAGGAGGGAGGAATCATTTGGGCTTCAACTGTCAGCCGATAACAGTATCTTATGTGCAGGCTCGTGGCTGTCGAGAACATCCGAAAAATGAAGAATTTGCCACACAATTCGTCACTCGCAGACCAACACTTTTCAGTTTTTTGAGTTGCAGGAATGTTTGGAGGGCACGGATTGACTTGACAGATATTTTCTTTTCAAATCATTTCATAGACTTTCTAATTTCAGACCAAATGCCGGCTGTGTTAATGGACACAGTGACTGAGCCTCAATGAAAAATGTAGGTATTCCTGCTTCAGTGGGTGAATGTGAGATTGACCAATTAGTTGAATTCAATCAGATTGCACCTGTTTACCCAGCGTGACACAATGTGAGTGTTGGACCTAGAAAGTTGACTTTGCAACATGTATGAATATAGTAAATATGATTTGGTTTTACCTTGTTGTGTCTTAATAATGATAGTATACCAAGATACATTTAGCTAAAGACATAGTCAAGAATATTATTGTAGTGCATATTGGATTGGTGCAAAGTAGGTAGGTGCATGAGTTCAGATTTTAATTAATCTCTTGGCCCCATAATGTCAATATCAAAGCAGGTGAGGATCAGTAGTCTGTGGTTTGTTGGATGACTCTGCTTACCTTAAAGGTGTAGTCAGTGATTTAATGCTTGTAGTCAAAATCAGTGAATATCCCCTCACGATCTGCTAACAAAGGGGCCCAATGTAGCTACCAACATGCCTAGCGTAGGCTGTATATTGACACTAGTTTTTTATTTATTTCAGCTCACACACCGTACGTACAGCGGATTGTGAGGAGATATTCACTGATTTTGACGTAAAGGGTTCTACAGAATAACTGACTCCACCTTTAAATATAAAAGTAAACCCGCGGTGACACTTTTCCCTTTCAGTGAACATTGCCTGTCATTTAGCGGGACCATGCTATCAAAGATTAGCTGGCATCAAAGCGGCAGTGAAGAGCCAGAAGACACTGACAGCTTCCTGCCTCCCCTCTCTCCGCAGGTGGTTTAGACATGCGGTGTATGTCGTCGCTCTGAGCCCTGTTTAGTTGTATTAAACGCAGTCACACACACACACACACACACACACACACACACACAGCCTATTCTTTCGAGCTAATCTCCTCTGCCTTGATATGAATTTATAAACAGCAAGCAGACGGAATAGCTCACCTTTCAGAGAGCAGGGTTGTCTGGGATTAATTCTGCCATTAGCGTGCGAGGCGCAAGGAGTGCCGATTGAACAGCACAGATAACATCTGCGCTAGTGAATAGTAGGCATCCGTAACAGGTTTGAATTTCTTCCTTTTGGGATGATAGGATTTTAATGGCATGCTCTCCTTTTTTTATTAGAGTCTTATTGTCTGAAATAAGAGAGGTCACACAGATGGAGGGACATATGAGACAACGATTGTGAATTGCCAACAGGTTTTTTTAGGCTGGAGAGCGTTCACAGTATCAGCCCGAAGGCTTGCAGAGACACAGCCTTTTAGCCAGATGTTACACACTCCCTGATTTGTCTAAATAAAAAGCAATTTAGACAATTATGAATCATTAAATGTTGGCCTTTATCAAGTGTGCTACTTTTGTTCGTTGTTATAGGTGCGATATTTCAACAGGACTGTGAAAGTACTAGTGGGTAAAGACTTAACCCTCTGAGGTCTGGGGCTATTTTGGCCGTTTTGCATGAAAGCATAAATGTAAATGGTGATGCTGAGCTAATCTGTGGTCTCAATTAGGTATCAAAGTGACATCGTAGGAGGGACTGCATGAATGATAGAGAATGGGCTTTTCGGCAGATGGATAAATGTGGAAAAATACATGGCAAAGAATGAGATTTAGTAGCTTTACCTGAGTCCCGGTTGTCAATGCAGCAGGGTTTTGTAGAAACTACTGCAGCAGAGTGTTGGAAGTCATCGGCTTATTGAGAGGAATCCCATTTTCCAGAGAGATTTCCAGAGGTATTCCTGGAGTCTATATCAAACCTGTGTGTGTGTGTGTGTGTGTGTGTGTGTGTGTGTGTGTGTGTGTGTGTGTGTGTGTGTGTGTGTGCGCGCGCAGAATACTCCCATTCCGCTCTGGCTATGCTGAGAGTATGCCAAAATAGAGCTATTTTAATGAACAATGTATTGATTTTGAAATCATAGTACATTTTTTTTTTTTAATAATGATGTTTTCATGATATACCTTTTCTCATATTTTGAGGCAGGGCAGCAATGACTTTATGGCAGGCCTTTGCTGATATTTGCTTATATTAAAGGGGAAGGCCTGCCCTTTTGTGCCTGTTTCTCAAGGTGTGGGCCGCATTTCTCCTGAACCTCATCTATCTGTGTCAAAAAGAGTGCTGTTGCTTGTCATCCACTCCCCTTAAGCCTTTATCCATAAAAATACCCTTAAATATTTATGTTAGTAACAAGAAAAAAATGTGGTTAACCTGAATAAAATTGCACATTAATTTCACAGTGTAAACAGTCTGTTTATAAGCAACCCAGTTAAATCCCTGTACACTTTTTCAAGTACGAATTGAGCATAGAGGTCTGCAAAGGCTGTATATATTCTCGGCGTTTGTTTATGGTAATCATGGCCATCTCCAAGGATTCAAGTTGGGATGATTTATTGACGCTAAAATCAGATATCAAATATTTTTTTCTGCTAGCCTCATCTGTTTGAGCAGGGCATTTCAAAGACTCATGATTGCGGCATGATTGCAGCACACACTCGATTTTTCTAACCTTGAAAGTTTGGTTCAGGCTTTGACTGTGGCCTGGCTGTTGCTCAAAAATGAAACCCTTTCTCATTTATTATGTGGTATATTAATATATATTTTTTTCATTTTCAGTTCAATATTTGAATAGAAATTCTTTAAATACTCCACTGGGAAATTGGTGATTTTTTTTTTAATACAGCTTCTCAGTGTCTGGGCGTACAGCAGTGTGTGTAAGCTTTGCCAATGTTGGAATGCTATACCATTACCACACATTATTTAAACTTATCTGGAAGCCATCATATAGTTAATTTACATACGTGGGATTATTCAATGTAGCCTGAAAATAACTCTTATCGAAAAAACTTCCCTCTCTAATGGAAATCTCTATACATTCAAAGACATTTCTTATAGGATTAGGTTTAATCCGTGGCTGTAAAACCAGCCTAGACTGTCTCCATTGCGGCTCTCCTCTCAGACTGTGTGTGTGTGTCCTACAGGCATATATACAGTACGTACGACGGAGTGTGTTCGTGTGTACAGCGAGGCGTGTGTGTGAGACTTTGGATTAAAGAGTAAGATTATGTTCCTTGGTGCAACCCCTTAAACTTTATCTCAGACAGTGTGGAGATTGAAGGAGCCTAACTAATTGATATAGTTTTTTTTTTCGCTCCTTCTCTGCGCCCCCCCCACCCCCCTCTCTAACTGACGCCTCTTCCGCAGAGATAAGATGCTCTTTATTCTCTTTTTCATCACCCCATGTCCCTGTCCCCTTAGCCTATTTGACCCAATTTATCATTGGCAGATAAAAACCAAACAAATCAAGGGGAGTCGCAGCTTTAAACTGGTTGCCCTTTGGCTGGCGTCAGATCCTCCCTCTTGACACTGTCTTGTTCCCCTTTTTCCTTCTCTATGATCTGTCCATCCGCCTCCCCCTTTTCCAGCCAAACATATTTCATGACCTGATAATCGATGGGTCATAATTTGATTCAGATACAAAATTAGAATACCTTATTTATCCCCAATGGGCAATTAATTTTTACAGTCTATCCGATCCATGTAAATGAAATACATAAATACATAACTAACAACAGCCATCAAGCATTAACATCATCAAAAGGCTGTCCTATAGGATAAAGTACAGAAGAAAAAAAATATTTAATTTTTACATACATTATGCTCTCGACCCTGATATCTCTGTTCCTTCTCAACACTGGTTGTGGTCCCAACAGATTATTTGTCAAAAAAAAAAACAGAATGCCAACCTTGTTTCAGACATAAGCGCTGACATTTGACTACATTGCCCCCAGCACCAAACACTCTCTCTGATGGCAAACATGAATTTACGAGCTACTTTGCTCAGCACCAGAAAGTTAACATTGTGTACCCACCTAACCCCATGGCCAGGGGATCTTCAGTTCAGCTTCCATGGCATTGTATGTAAATGTTAAAAAAAATAATGCTAACAAATCCATGTTTCCAACTTGGTATCTTTTATTCACTAAACTACACATGAAAACAAGAACAGTCACCTTTTCGTGCTACCTGTTCCTTTTCCATCATCACCCTTGCTTTGATTTCCGGGACATTCTCTACACTTATGTAGTTTAATGTTGAATCTCGGATCAAGGAAAAAAGTGATGTCCGAATCTGAAAGCTCTTGTGTGGCTGGGTCGCTGTGTTTATCCTCCATGTGGCCAAGGGCTCTTTAATGGTCTGTGTCCTCACCAGTGTCTGTCAGAGTTGACGTTCTCAAGAGATGCAGGACTGCCTTCAGGTATAACACTCTTTCAAATGCTTTACCAGAGGAGGCCGTCCGTAAACTTGAATGATTCAAGGACCTCTGTATCCTGTTGAATGGGAACCAGGTGAATGGCCTTCCTGAACTTGAGACAAGGCCTTGCTCGCCTCTGCTTCCCAATCATCCTCGGCCTTAAACCCTGTCTGGTTGGAATCTCTGTAATCAACAAGTTTCAGATTTAACCCTTGCTTTGCAACACTGTACATTTGTGTGATAAATAATCACTCAATTGTTTAAAAAAAGTCCTGTTGACCGATTTAACCTACATAAATATTAATAGTGTACGGTACACAGTATGCCGTTTTTCAGACGGATAATAATATTGAGCAGTGAAGACAACAATCAAAAACACGTATTATCTTACCTGCAGTCAACAGGAAAGTATTTGTTTAGCTGGCAGTGTCTCCTCTGACAAACTGAAAGTAATCATTATGTTGTATATGTGAAAGGTTTATGGGGGGGGGGGGCAATATAACTGGGTTTCTTGTCCCTTTGTAGATATTCTAACAGCTGACTACAATGAGACCTATTTATCTCTCTATCCTGTAAACCCAGAGGCCAATGTTTAGTTCACCCCCCCCCCTGCTGAAGAAGTTTGAAGGGTCTGTGAAAATACTGGTCAGGAGGCAGACTCTCCTGGGCTGTCTCCCTGCAGGTTGTGAATCATTTTTACTCTGCGACTCTGTTGTTATGTCTTATTGTTAAATGTCTTAAAATTCTATAATTCTCTGTGAGTTTATTTCTCATGTGGAATTTGGTAACTGGACAGTAAAACAAACATCTTTTAAGAGAGTTATTATTTCGTAAACTACTTAAACTACTTGCAAAATAGGAATTAGAGAAGAAGTGCATAATGTTGAATGGAAACCCTTCGATAGGGTTGTGATGAGAAGTGATCTTTATGTGTGGATGACTTTCACAAAGAGCTCAGTCAGGGCTATGGATCACACCCTCATTGTGATTTCACGCACACAAGAAAGTCATGTTCTGCATATTAATTCTGATCTTTTCTGAGGTGTCTGCGTAGAATGAGTGAGTGTAAAGTCAAATATTTGTAGTCGGGGGGGCTACCAGGAATTCCTGCAGATGTCATGGGAGAGTTGAGAGGCTGAGGATCCACAAGAACCTTTAGCGCTGTGGATAAAGACTGAGCTTGTCGAGGGAGTTAATCTTAGAAACACTCAAATATTCTAAGGTTTCGCTCTCACATACTCCCAAAGTGGTTGAGTTAAATGAGGCCCTTTTCATTTTGCTCCCTTTCAAAGGCACAGCACCAGAGAGCGCCTCGTCAGCACGCTTTGTCTTTGACTCCAGCAGTCGGCGCTCATTCATTTACAGTCCCTGGATGCTCTCCCCTTCCTCTTTTATCTTTCATCACACGTCACTCCTCTACCTTTTTTTAATGTAAAGTAGCAAGCAAAGGCTTGTTTGGGATTCTGTGGGTGGGGAATGCTGCTCTCGCAAGGCAATGTGTTTTTTTTCAGTCAGACCATGATCGGCTGTCATCATTTATTAACATAGACGCGTCGGCACTACTATCAAGGATGGAGTAGGAGGCAGACTTTCCAAATCCAGCCGTGTTAAATAAAATATTTTTTATCGCTTTAAATTTACCCAAACTTTCTACTGACGCAACTCTTGAGTATCAGAGGCTTTTTACTTTTGATCGTGCCATTTCTTCATGACTCACTCTCACAATTTTTCACAGCCAGACACCCTCTTTGGTACACCCACACGCCTCTACATGAAAACGTGGCACCGAGGTTGCGTGCCCATGTAATTGGATGAGAGGAATCATGTTAGGAGCTTTGTGCCCCCCGGCCATAGGCTTCTGGCTCGGTCCGATGCCGCTGTTTCAGCTTTCTGCTGCAACTTAAGTGCCCTGGTGGGGATAAACACTTGAGCTCAAGCTCTCACAATCTCTCCCCTGCGAAGGGTTCTTAAGGTCTTTACCTTTTGACCTCAAGTAGCAGTTAGCTCTGGACCAGGACAAGCTTGGCCAAAGGATCAAGCCTCTCTCAGTTGCTCTTAAAAGCTGGCATAACATATTTGACTTGACTCCAGTCCTGTGGCTCCCATGGGCCCGGGGCCTTGGAACTTTACAACACAACTAAGTCGCCATAAAGGGATTTGAAGCTTTGATATTTTCCCCCCTTCACATATAAATAGTTTGATGTGGAGAGTGGGGAATGCTTTTTAGCACTCTGGGAAAAGATGGTGGAGCTTAGTCCTTAAATAGAAATAGGTGATTGTCTGATTGCTCATATTTCTTTCCCCTTCCTGTCTCTTTAGGCTCCGCCTTCCAAAAAGCACAGTCTGCTCTGATTGGCCCTGAATCTAACTGTAGGTTTAATTCAGGGGTATCTTGGGGTGTTTTCAGAAAAGTGGAGGTGGAGAAAAATAGAGAGGGTTGTTTTTTCTCATACTTTGTGAGTCTGTAGTCACACAGAGGACCCATATTAATGTTGGAAAACCGTGAAACAGTACATTTTGCATAATAGGTATCTATCTTGTTACCTGCTGATGTATACCATTACAAAAACCCTCCTCTTTGTGTTTGTAGAGAGAACATGGTGTATGCAAGCTGAAATGAAAGCTTGGCTGAGCACACATGCAGGCGAGCCACTGAAATTATCTATATTTTCTGGCCCAGTGGTCACTGAGGTGGCTGGCTGTTCATTTCAAACTTCTTCTCATGTCAATATTACCGCAGCACACAGCCTCAGAAATATATGCAGAAACCCTCGAAAACAAACCAAACCGGACATTTTTCCCTGCTTCACTCTCTCGCAAACCTGCTGCTTTCTGTCCCTTTGCATTTGCTAACGCTGATGTGCACTGCACTGTCCTAAGCCTGTGTGCGTGCATCTGAATTTAATTTTTAAATGCACATTGGCCTCTGTGAGCGAGAGCACTTCTCAAACCTTTTCTACTCATTGCTTCTCCTCGCATCGGTTCTGCGGGGCAAAACAAAACAAAAAACATTTCCACATGTAGCAACTGCTTTGAATTTGAATTTTTTGCTGATTGTGATTGACCTACTTACAAGTCTCTTCTTCACCTCCCATCCCTTTCCCTTCCCAGGCTTAGTGCAGAAGGTAGACCAGCGCCTCCCGGTGGCCAACGAGTACCTGCTGCTGTCAGGCGGGGCCCGGGAGGGAGTGTTGGACCTCAACCCAGAGGACCTGGGGGACTACGCCAAGGGGGCCGACTTCGACCTGGACTTCACGCTGCTGGTGCCCGCCCTCAAGCTCCACGACCGCAACCAGCCCGTCACGCTGGACATGAGGCACTCCCCGCCGTGCCACTCCTGGCTCAGCCTGCGCCTCTGTGACTCACACATCCTCAACCGCTGGAGCGTCTGCTGCCAGGAGGAGAACGGACATCCCGCCGAGGAAGACGAGGAGGAAGAGGGAGAAATGAGTAAGTAGAACCAGTAGGATGGTTATTGCTTGGGATGGAAACGGCCAATGATGTTACCATGCACTGCCATGATGTCAGACGTTTCCAATTTTCCTTCCCATCCAAAGAAAATTAACACTTTTTATGACATTATTTTTGTCTTGCATTGCTTTGTCGGCCAAAAACAACTCCTCTTCTTTTAAGGAGGGTATACACAATGGTTTACACCTGCTAGTTTTACAGCCGCACATCAGGACATGAGTCGCTAACTGAGGCAATTGCCGAAGAATGCAGCGAAAACTCCGGTGGGAATATTCAGTGCAATTAAGGTGTTCACATTTCTCAATTAAAATGCAATTATGGCTCACTCTGACTAAGAGCTTATTCTGATTAAGGTGAGCAGGAACTACTGTTTACATGTCAAGGTCTTATACAGAATATGATGATGTATTGCTGTGATTTACATGAGGTAGAGGAGGCAGAGGGAGTAGAAGTTGAATGAAAAGTAAGAAATGGGATGAAAGCCTACAGTAGAAAGAGCTCGTGTAGAATGCATAAAAAATGGATAGAATAAGTGAAGATGGGGAGAGAAGGAGTGGATAGACAGCGATGAAAGTCATGTAGCAGGGCAGAGAGCGAGGATTGAATTTTGTGGTCATGTTTTCACAGAGATAATTGGATGCATGGTGTTGTGATGCAATTTTGCCCCGGCAGAGTTGCAGCGGAGGGGCCCCGCTCTTATAAACTCCACAGATAGGTGAAACGAGAAAGCGCCTATCCGGGGGGAAAACGCACACTGAAACATTCACGAGTATGACTTCACAATCTAAAGTTCAAGATTAGGCGGCGTCTTCCAGATTGAGAGTGTGAATGCGGGAAAAAAAGTAATCACATTAATCGAAAAAGGAGTTAGCTATTTGGGAGATTGCATTTTGCTACATTTTTCTGGTCATTTCATGGCATTTCCCACAGTGTCAGCACATTTGTGGCAGCAGGAAGGTCAAGGTTGGTTAACAACACATACATGTAGCACATCACATTGCTACTGAGAGTGGAAAAGATACACACATTCAAATCAGATGTTAATGATTTGCAGTAAAGGCACAAGCACCTGTCTGTTATTGACAGTAAACTGCACAATGCAGGTCCCAAAAAGTACTGTTTTCGGCTGCAAGAAGCCACTCACTTGTTGTTGATTCATTTTCTGTCTTTAACTAATCTGATGGTTTTATCACTAGTCTAGTAGTGTAGTTAACAGATACATGATGATGCTAGGATAAATGCTGACAGATGGCGAAAAAAACTAATCATCTGTAGTATTAAGACATTATCCATTGCATTAACATACAGTGAATAATGATGCTGCTTCCATATCAGCTGTAGCGGCTTTCCATTAAGCCAATAAAAGGATAAATGGCTATAACATCAGCTCTTTCACTGTTATGGAAAAGAAAACTGAAACTAAAATCATGAGACATTTCAGAGTTTATGCAATTGGTGATTGAACGTTGCATGGGCTTATATTGTTAACTAAAAAGGACACTGTATGCCTGGCAATACTGCCCTGTTAGTTTAGTAAGGATCCTCATTAGCTACTGCATTGCAGCAGCTATTCTTCCTGAGGTCTAAACAGTCTGAATAAATAATTTCAAATGCGGTTTTCTTTTTTCAAGTTTACACGCTTGAAGTTGAACAAAAGGATACATATGGCTATTCTTTGTGCCCCAAAACAATGAAAAGTCAATGTAATATTTACATTTTGGTGTCTGTAGTAATTTGTGGCAAATTGATTTTCATCACAATTGTGAAACTTTGATTAATAATTATATCACTGGATTTTCTTTTGAATTGTGTATAAATTCACCCAGTATTCTAGATACTCCATGTTGTTCTAGGCTTCAGCGTGAATCAGCTTTAGAAGTGTAAAAGCCCAGGCTCCACCTGCTGGACGTAGGCAATGAATGTGGGATCTCTGGTTAACTAAATAACAATTGTAGTGCCATTATCTTCTTGATTGCCTTGTGAGCTTGGTACATCTGGTCTGCGTGGACAATACCCATCATTCAGCACCCTCCCTTCCCCCTGTCCCTTCGCTCAGGTAAAGGCTCTATCCCCTCCCTGGGCTCTCCTCAGTCTTTGGATGGGTGCTACTTCTCTCCGGCGCTGGTGACAGACTGGTTCTGGAGCGTGGTGAGTGAGGCCGTGGAGGAGCTGAGACGCTGCCCACAGAGAGGCATTCCAGTCCCAGACCGACTAGAGAGGAATGGACCCCTCACCACCATCATCCTGCAGGTACAGAGGGGACACAATGCTGTAATGAGTGGCACAGTGATATTAAGACCAATGAACTTATTCCGTGTTCCAAATATCATACTTTTTTTCTATACTACTGTACATACTAAAACATTCTGGTTTCCAAATGCAATTGTATGAATAAGGACATCTTGGTATTTTTGGTGTACTGCATTTGACATGTATGTATTGGGACATCCTAAATCTTTTTCTGGCATACTAAATAGTATGAAAGTATGGGTTATCGAACGCAGGGATTATGTCTGAATCGATATGAAATGGCAGGCTGCCTAAAGGACCCCTTAGGTGTTTTCTGTCTTTGGATTCACTTTTACTCACAACAACATATAATGTGCTTCCTCAAAGTCTAACAAACATTTCGAATTAAACATTGCCAAAGATGTTATTGAACTATTTTAAATCCAGGATTGTAGCTCTGAGCACTGCCAAACATCAAAACATATGGAGGATCCCTTGGCAGCTATGTTTGTGAGGAGGATAAAACATTTAGTTAACGCTACTCTCATATTCCACCCCCCCCCACCCACCCCCCCCTCCTCCCTTCAGGCAGGCTCCAGCCGGGTGCTGTACGACCTGCTGCCTGTGGTGTCGTTTCGGGGCTGGCCCGCCGTGGCCCAGGGCTGGCTGACTGCCAACCACTTCTGGGATGGTAAAATCACCGAGGAGGAGGCCATCTCTGGCTTCTACCTGCTGCCCTGCTGCTCACCGCTCGGCGGACGGCCCGACAGGGAGTGGAGGCTGGCATTCTCACGCAGCGAGGTGAGGGGTTGGCTGATGCAACTTTAATGGTGGGGTCAAAAGTACAAAAGTCTTATAAAGTTCAGTATAACACGTTGCACTAGGATTACAGTGGGGTCATGTTTGGTGCCACTGTGGACTGGTTTTAAAGCAGCTGTACAACATATCAATCTGGATTTGTTTCTTTGTTTCTTTGACCTTTATTTTTCATCCAGCTGTTTCAGACTTTATCATAACAGTATGCTGGTTACATGCGTAGCCTACAATTATATTTCAGATCCCATCTAAGACTTCATCACAGTTACACATGTCTGTTGAAAAATGAGAAAATATGAATCTAGAAAGTCATTCACTGTGCCTTTCCGCTCCCCTTGAGGCATGTATGTGGCATTTACAATACAGATCCTAATCCAGGTTCACTTTAAATAAAGGAGTGGGTGGTTTGGACCGCAGTCCATATTGCTCCAGCTAGTCCCGTCAGTGAGACCTTGACATTACCAGACATCCTTTGCTCACACTGTCGCAGCCTTTTTTATTTTCCCCAAAAAAGAAGGCTCATTATTTAATAATTAGCATTATTCAGACCGGCATCTCTTTGTGTATAGATAGCATGTCCGAAACACAGAATTTCCATCCTCCTAACAATGTCATCGTCCCCCAAGATGTTTCACAGTGGACATCGTCAATGTCCAGGTTGGTACACATCAACCAGCTCTAGTGCCAGCATGGTACTATTCACTGGTATTTCTTGTATCACCAGGTTCAGTTGAAGAAATGCATCCCGTACCCCATGGCCCAGGCTTTCCAGGCAGCCAGAGCGGTGCTGTCTCGTATCCTGGCCCGTCCGCGTAGGGGCCTCAGCCTCTATCACCTGCGTACGCTGCTCTTCTGGGCCTGTGACCGACTGCCCGCCGCCTACCTGAACAGCCCTGAGGCCGACACCCCCGGTCGCCTCCTGCTAGGCCTCCTGGACGACCTGGCCCATTGCATCCTGGGTAAAAACTGCCCAAACTACTTCCTGCCCCAGTGCAACATGCTGGAGTACCTGACAGACAGCCAGGCGCTGCTGGTGGCCCGTAAACTGGCCCACGTGCGCTCTGACCCCAGCGAGCACCTGAGGGCAGCCCTGGACCAGTCTCTGCAGGCGGGCCAGCTGAAGAAGGAGCTGACCACTGGCACCAACGGCCACCACAGCTCCCCGGGACACCACCCGGCCAACGGCATCATCACGCCCTCCGAGGATAAGCTGGCGCAGCGCCTACAGCAGCTGGTCACTGAGAACCCTGGGAAATCCATATCGGTCTTCCTCAACCCCGACGACGTCAGCCGGCCACACTTCCGCATCGATGACAAGTTCTACTGATGCAAAGAAGACACGTGTACAAAACGCACCCTGAACATTTCTCTGACACTGTCATATCAGAGGGTACGGAGAGTGAAAATCAGGCAGGATTTTTATCTTGAAAATCACACTCCTCCTGTTCACCATCCTAAGGCTGAACATTGCAACAAAGCCTTGCTGCTTAACTGACTTCTCCAAACCAAAAAAACATGTCCTACTCCTGACAAGGGATGTCGCACAACAGAGCTGATGTCACCGAGCTGTTGCCATGGCGACTGCCCCCTCCTAACGAGCTGGCCTTAACAAGACTGATCAGCTGGTGCTTCAAAGACAAAGGGCCGGCTTTAGTGGAATAAGTCCAGTACAGATCAACACAGAGGGTGTGTGTGTGTGTGTGACGTGTGTGTGTGTGTGTGTGTGTGTGTGTGTATGCACGCCTGTAAGCCTAAGGGTTCTTGGCATCTTACTTAAACTTCTTCAGACAGAGGGAGAAAGGCTCCTTGATTGCTGCTTTTCTTTTCTCTCTCTCTCTCTCTCTCTCTCTCTCTCTTTACTTTGGATGAGAGTGGGCGATGGCTGAATTACAAAAGAACAAAACAAGGTGTGGCTGATGTAACTGAATGTAATATTGTGAGGAGAACTGCCGAGTCTTTGAACTAAAAGTCTCTTTTCTCTTGTCAACTACGTTGTAGCCCTTTTTTTTTTATTTTTCTGTTTTGATCCCCACGCCTCGATTTACGGCATGTTTTTCATTTAAAAAAAAAAAAATCTTTCTCAGGTATTCATAATACTTATCCTTTTTTGGTAAGTGATTCGCTTTCAAGGTCCTTAACTACATTCAATTACCACTTACATTTCAACGGGTAATGGAATGTACCAAATAGCTGTGTTTGAGCGATTTTGAAAAGAGAAATGTACGTCGTCTTACATCGTCTACACATCTGTGTTTGGTACAACTTGATGAATCTACGGAGTCCAGGTCAGAATGTTCATTTATCATTACTCCTTCTGAAAGGCATTTAAAACAGCAAAGTCAATGTAATCCGATGGAACTGTCACAAGAAATGGATTTGATCTTGAGGCTGGTTTGACTGGAAGAAGAGTGGAATACCCTGAAGACGCTATAAGCTTCTTAGCTTTGCTTTAATTAACCTTTTAGTTTGAATTGCTCCACAAAAGATGGTTTGCACACACACACACATATGAAACAGTAGTTGATGCTACAAAACTGTCTCTTGAAAATATTATATTAAAACGAATGAGCTAATGAGTTTGGCCACTGTCAATTAGCAAGCGGTTAGCATGCGTTTTTCCCTCCCTCTTAAGTAGAAACCAGTTATTGCATTTAATCATACGCACTCTGGAGAAAAAAATGGTGACTGATTATTGCCATCCTATCCTGCTAAGCTAGAGTGTTAGCAGTTAGCTCGCCAGCTACCAATGTTTCCCATATTGCCATGCAAGGGATCACACTTCCAGAGCTGTAACAATTAGTCCACTCAATGATTATTTGACAGTCAGAAAACGGTTAAGCCTGAAAAGGACGGGGACGTTAAATGAATTGATCTCCTTTTGATAAACATGTTTTCCTGTACTGTGCTTTGAAATTAGAAGTTGTCGCAACATTTGAGAAATCCTTGAAAGTTCTCTTTATGTTTCCCTGGCCTTTTGCGTTTGGAGTAGGCTCTTTTGTAAGAGATTTAGAAAAACATGACCCCAAATATAGTATATGCAGTAGCGTATTGATCGATTACAGTCTGGATTGAACAAAAAGAGGAAGTAGAGAATATAGTCAGGGCCTCGTCTCCACTAGGGGCCCTGTATGTTTTTGCACATCAGCGAAGCGTGTCTGCCAAGTTCTTGTTAAGGAAACTCAGTTTGGCGTGCGTCTGTCGATATTATTGGAAACCAGTTCTGACTTGACTGAGTCTGATAACTGTCCCCTGTCTCCTCTGCTTGGTTGGTCTTTTTTAATGAGCTTTGCGCGTGTGTGTGAGTGAGTGCATGTGTGTGTGTGTGTACTCTAAGAGACCAAGCACACAGCAGGAAGCAGACAGATGCTACCCATTGAATTATACCCTCAGAGGGTGTGTAGAAGATGCTGGGCCCTATCGTTACTCAGCAGACATGAGACAACCACAGGGGGGTGGTTAGAAGGAACGATGGATGAATGGAGGGAGTGAGACAGGCTCTCTTCTGCTCCTTTTTGAAGAGGTGAATTCTAAGCTGCTTGGTTGATTGTGATGATATCTGCTTTTCAACGTCCGGGTCTACAAATATCATGTGCTTACTACTACTGAGTGAATGTTTAACAACATCTGTCTGAACTGGCGCTCTCTGTGTGTGTGTGTGTGTGTGTGTGTGTGTGTGTGTGTGTGTGTGTGTGTGTGTGTGTGTGTGTGTGTGTGTGTGTGTGTGTGTGTGTGTGTGTGTGTGTGTGTGTGTGTGTGTGTGTGTGTGTGTGTGTGTGTGTGTGTGTGTGTGTGTGTGTGTGTGTGTGTGTGTGTGTGTGTGTGTGTGTGTGTGTGTGTGTTTAAATTGAGGAAAACCAAAGCGTGATTCAGAAAGTCAAACAAGAGTGCGTTCAGCTGTCAGGTGTGTGTGTGTGTTTTCAGCACTTTTTCCAAGACAGGCTCAAATGTCGTTCCCAAGATTGTACAAATTCTAAAATGTCCTAAATGAAATATTAATGATATACAGTAAAGGTACTTTCTCATGGCCCACACTTATGTTTGACTGAGACTGCTGCAAGTGTTAAGTGTGCCAGGTGTGTGACTCACTTTGTACGGTAATGGGCCTAGTTAGAGATTATAGACACTGGAAATAATCAATGTTTTTCTTTTTCTTTCTTGAATTGTTCACATGAAATCTTTATGGAGAATATCAAATTCTTGTATTTTACACTAGTGTCAATTTCTAGATATGCATTTGCGCCCTCTATGGAATGGCCTGCCGTTCACCACGCCTAGTCTAATTGTACTTCAAGTGTAGATGTACTGTGTCTCTGAAAAGGGGGGAAATCTTTAACTGCTGTCCAGGGGATTGCATGAAACATATGCCACTCCCAAACACTAAGCTAAACTTTTATATCATATTCACTACTGATCATTTTTTTTTTTGTGCGGGAACTTCTGATGATCCTGTTTCTAAGATGAATTCAACTCCTGTGGATAGATAACTGACCAAAAAAAAAAAAAGCAATGAATGTACCCTCCATATATATCCTAATCTTCTCTCCTGGCTCGAGAAGTCACCCCAATCTACAGTAATATCTCAGCGTTATCTAAGCGGATGTACTCCAGCCTGCGCCCTCAAGTTCTGAGATAAGAATATACCGAATCACTCCACAATTTGAGAAATTGAATGTTGTATCACTTGTATGAATTGAGTTCTTTCTTTTTTCTATCTTTGTTTTTTTTTTCTTCCAATAAGTGCAAATAATTTTTCCTCGTACCATAACATATACAGACTGATTTGCTGTATTTATAACTTTTATTTTCTGGGGGCTTTCTATTGATCAATCTTCAAGCGTTGGCATGAAATAAAATCACTACATTTCAAATCGGATTGTGTGGAGATGCATTCATTATGATAATAAATATTTGATTTTTGTTTTTTTTACAGGTCATAATGGGAAGGGTTAAGTAAAAGGAGAAATAGTGAGTGACTCCTGCAGTGCAACAGTGGCATATTTAAATTCAAGTTGCAACACAGGTTCAGTCCAACAGAGGGCACTCTAACACAGTGTTTACATAGAAAGTTCCACCTGCTCGTGTGTTCTGCTCCCTCACACTGATAGGAGAGTGAGAGCACACACACACACACACAACACAAACATGCAGTATAAGACAGTCATGGCGAATGAGATATACAGGAAATTAATCTAAAACTAATCTTAGGTATTATTGAGTAATCGTCAACCAAAACTTTATTGTTATCTCCCAGTGAAGTCCTTTTATGTCTTGTCCATACAATCAGGCTAAAGTGCCCTGCATATGCAGGGGGGTAATGTAATATTTGATCGTATCCCCTAGGCCATCCCTGACATTTAGAAATATTTAGCCATTGTCCCTCATTAGTTACGTGATGATGGCACAGATGTTTTTGGTACAAACACACATATAATTTTTTATGAATGCCCCTAAACCACATGCACGCACTGACAGCAGCAATCTGTTGATGTCGATTAAGTAGATTATGGAGCGTAGAGTTCGCTGGATTGTGCGAGTTACAGATGTGCCTATGCTCTGACCTCAGGAATGACTGTTATCTTCCTATGTTTATTCAAAAATGACCTTGGTTCTTTCACTATTTTTACTTTTCATATTTAAATATATCTGTTATTAAGCTACAGAAATACACCAAGCATAGATGTCTTGCACTAACCAATGTATTACATTGTTTTGCCGGATGTAGCAGATGTGAAACTGTTCACGTTGGAACACATAGCTAAAGTGTATATTGCCTTAAAAATGTATGCAACTAATATTATCTCTTGTGATACAGTATAGGTTTATGGACATCTATGTATATACACCTAACAATGACCAAAGGTAGGCCTACAGTAAATGCCAACACATACATTTGTACACATATCAAAATAACCTCTATCAAAATGTGTCTTTACTGGGTCCCGCATTGCAGTCCCGTGTCCTCATCCTAGAGTCTCGTGCCAGTAATTGTGACCTAATCTGCCCCCTGCAAATAGGCCACTGTAACCTCAGCCCTCAGGCAGCCCGGATCAGTTTGTGTGTGGAAGTGGTGTGAACGAGGCCAGCCTGTAACTCCATATAGCGCTGAGTCTGTCTGTCTGTCACTGAGAAACTGGGGCTGAACGGGGACATGTGTTCACCTGACACACACCACGGTAACAGTAGTCAGTGCCAGCGGGCCATCGTTGGCTCATCCTGTCATCCCGGTTACGTCCTGCATAGATGAAGAGGTCTGTGTTTGTCTGTGTCCGTCTGCCTTCCTCTGTGTGTGTGTGTGTGTGTGTTTGTCTTCAGGGTCACACAGTGTCCCACGGTGCTCCGTCGAGCTCTCATAAATTCATAACCTCGACCTAGAAGTGTTAAGGCAGGAAGGCTGGGTCGCTTACCTAATAGATATCACAAACAGCCATCCGTAGGCATATAGATTCCGAGGGGGATGCAGGTGATATGTCCCCTTCAATATTCAGAAGAATTTCATTTTCCCCTAGCCTGGCATTCCCAGACCTGCCACTAGGCGCTGGCAAATTAAATTTGCCTATCGTTCAAGATATGAGGGTCTGGATTTCCAGGCTAATTTTCCCCCTCAAAAAATATGAAAGACAACCCCCTCCTCCCAAAAAGAGCTAATACCAATAACAGTTCAAGAGGTGGAAACGTTTATACATCTGTCTTACCTGCAACTATATACTTTCCCACAATGTCAGACACCCCCCAAAAGGGAACCATACCATCTTAACCTTGCCGACCTTTCACCATGGCCTAATTCTCCGGAGTCTAATACTGTAGATTGGTCTAACCCTCCCAAATGCTATGTTTTGAATGTGCAGAAAGTATCGAACAGCACAGGAGAATAAATATTTGAAAGCTTAATAGCCTCACTGAATTATATTCCATTATATTTGTCTCACCTCATGGCTCATGTGGTCTTTTCCTTTACAGAAATAAAGACATTTCCAGCAGGAATTGATGCAGAAAAAGGCACATGTCGTGGCATTACAATTCACCAGAATGCAGGAACCCCTTACCCACTTCGCCCTACCCATTATCTTAACAAAACCTTCTCCTTTGCATCAAAAAGTTTCTGGTGACCAGTCTGTGCAGTACCTTCCTTCTCTTGTCTGGATCCAATCCATATTTCATCTCTGTCCCCATTTCTTACTTCCCCGGACACTCCTTAACACCTAGCTCTGTTGTTTTGGATTCACACTCTCTCTGCCTTTCTCACCATCATACCCTCTGTGTTTGTATGTGTGTGTGTGTGTGTGTGTGTGTGTGTGTGTGTGTGTGTGTGTGTGTGTTCAACTTGTTCCCATGCCAGCGTGCATTAATCTCCATTACTGAATCACGTGTTTTTAGAGTTTGGAAGAGAGAGAGAGACAGGGGCAAAGGCAGGACAGCCATAGGAGAGAGCTCTACACCTACAGTATGTCTGTGTGCTGTATTCCCCCACACCCCCTCCCGTCATAGTTGATTGTAAATCACACATCATTAAGCTGATGGTTTCCCAGTTCTGATTGACTGACACACATTAAAGCAATTGTAAAAGCCCTGATTAACATACTCTTTTGACCATGTAACTGCTCATGTAGCCACTGTTATACAGCTCCTAGCCTATATATTACATTACATTTGATTTCATTTAGCTCACGCTTTAATCCAAAGCGACTTCCGATAAGTCCTATCGACTATGACAGTTTAAACTTACTCAGAACAGCAAGACAGAAGTGTGTTCACTTTAAGTAAGCCAAACTACAAAGGGCTAAATGTAGGTGCAACATATAAGTTTTTATTACAATACAATTTTTATTATTGAGGGTGTACAGCTTTTCCTTAAACGGCTTGTTAATATTTCTAATTTTGCAGGTCTGATGAAATGTTTGAAGCCCTATCAACACCAATCATAAAAAGAGAAGAAAAGCCTACAACCATTTGTATTTTCATTTTTGCACCTGGGGTCTTTGAAACCCCAAACAGAAGTGACTTGTCATTTTCTGAAGCAGACTTCTGACACATGTCCTTGGTTCAAACTCATGTTAAAGGCAGTTTTTATAATACGATGAAAAAACATGGTAGTAGAAAATTTGAAAAAAGACATGGCTGTTAAAAAAAGAAAGTAGAACACCCAATAGAACTATTTTCCATGTACAGAAAGAGTAAACACCGAAATAACGATAAATGGTTTAAAGTGAAGAGCATTTATTTAATCAATTTAACAGAAATATAGAAGAGAGAAAGAATAAATTTAGATCAGAGTGGAAACAGAAAAGCAGCCTGTCATTCTCCTCCAGCAACCGCAGAAGAAGGCCTTCACTCCTTTCTTCTTCCCAGCATCACAGTGCTGAACCAAGGATTTCTGTGAGTCCTTTGGTTCCATTTCCTCCTGCTCCAGTGCCTGCAGCTCATTTGACATGTAGATAATGACCACAAATGTGTTCTTAATAGCATCACTGCTGGTGATGGCCACGTCCTCATCCACAGTAACTTGTGGAGAAGCCTCCCTCTTCTCCAGATGTTGATGTTGCTGCATTTCTGAGGTGCTGAGCTTGCTAATAGACTTGGTGGATGAAGCAGACTTCACTTTATGAACCGTCATAATTTGTACGGCCGGTTCCTGAACCAGGCTTTCCTCCTGCTCAAGATCCTCAGTTACATCAGTTTTAATTTCTGGTGTCTCCTCATGCAGACAGACAGTTGTGAAATGATCCTTCTCCATGAGTACCTCTGGCTCATTAGTGGCAGTGAATTGTGGAGAAGCCTCCCTCTTCTCCAGATGTTGATGTTCCTGCACTTCTGAGTGGCTAAGCTTGGTAACGGACTCGGTGGATGTAAGAGACTTCACTTCATGGCCCGTCATAATTTGGACGGCTGTGTCCAGAACCAGGCTTTCCTCCTGCACTACCTCCTGGCCAAGTTTATCCAGCTTGTCATCTATGAATACAATGACGTTTGTGTCCATATTGACAAGGGATGTGTCTTCTGTCACTTCGGTTGTCATTTCCGGTGTCTCCTTATCCGGGCAGACAGATGTGACATTATCCTTCTCCATGCGTACGGCTGGCTCCTCAGTAGCAGTAACTTGTGGAGAAGCCTCCCTCTTCTCCAGATGTTGATCTTTCTGCACTTCTGAGTGGCTGAGCTTGGTAATGGAATTGGTGAATGTAGCAGACTTCACTTTATGGACCGTCATAATTTGGATGGCCGAGTCCCGAACCAGGCTTTCCTCCTGCTCAAGTTTATCCAGCTTGTCATCTATGTACACAATTACGTTTGTGTCCATATTGACTAGGGATGTGTCCTCAGTCACATTGATTGTCATTTCCGGTGTCTCCTTATCCGGACAGACAGATGTGACATTATCCTTCTCCAGGTGTACCGCTGCCATCTCAGTGGCAGTAACTTGTGGAGAAGCCTCCCTCTTCTCCAGATGTTGATGTTCCTGCACTCCTGAGTGGCTAAGCTTGGTAACGGACTCGGTGGATGTAAGAGACTCAACTTTATGGACCGTCATAATTTCGACTTCCGGGTCCTGAACCAGGCTTTCCTCTTGGACTACCTCCTGCTCAAGTTTATCCAGCTTGTCATCTATGAATACAATTACGTTTGTGTCCATATTGACTAGGGATGTGTCCTCCGTCACTTCGGTTGTCATTTCCGGTGTCTCCTTATCCGGACAGACAGATGTGACATTATCCTTCTCCAGGTGTACCGCTGCCATCTCAGTGGCAGTAACTTTTGGAGAAGCCTCCCTCTTCTCCAGATGTTGATGTTCCTGCACTTCTGAGTGGCTTAGCTTGGTAATGGACTGGGTGGATGTAAGAGACTTAACTTTAGGGACCGTCATAATTCCGACTGCCGAGTTCCAAAGCAAGCTTTCTTCCTGGACTATCTCCTTCTCAAGGTCATCTATGAATACAATTATGTTTGTGTCCATATTAACTAGGGATGTGTCCTCCGTCACGTCGGTTGTCATTTCCGGTGTCTCCTCATCCAGAAAGACTGATGTGAAAGACTCCTTTTCCTTGAGAACCTCTGGCTCCTCAGTGGCAGTGACTTGTGGTGAAGCCTCCCTCTTCTCCAGTTGTCTCTCTTCCTGCACTTCTGAGGTACCATCAGTCCCCTCTGGCTGGTCCATGTCTTCGATGGCAGACATGACGCCCTCTCTGGCAGAGAAATGGCTTTCGTCATAATCCATCAGGTGGTAGGACTTCAAGACCTCGTCAAACCTACTGCATATGGTTTTAAATATGGATCTGGCAGCGTCACTGCAGACCTCAAACATAGGTCTTTCTGAAATGGATCCATATAGGCAGGGAGATACTGAGTCCGTCAAAAGATTGTAGATCTCGGTGCTGGCAAGTTTGGTTTGTTTTTCCCCCTCTGGTTCCTCCAGTAGGAACTTGATGGCTGTGTCCACCATTGCTGGCACCAGGACAGTAGCCCTCTTCTCCAGCTCCAAGAGCTTTGCTGGTTTGGCATCCCCTTCAGTGAACGGGCTGAGGGTGATCACAATGCCACCAAACCTCCTCAGTAGTTGTCTGTGCAGAGGTGCAAGGAAGGTGTTTATGTCCTCCTCTGCTTTTGGGCGGAAGATGGAGAGAAACATCTGAAGACCCTCCAGTGTGACCTTCCTGCCGAGCAGCTGTGAAAGCTGCCTTTCTTTTTCTAGTTCCTCCATGAGCTCTTGCTCCATCTGAGCAAGACAAAAATGCCTCGCTGTGGTCCAGGCCTGTCAAAATTACTCAAGTTAGTATCAACAGGAAGATAATGTTGTGTAGAGTCAACAGTTCAATGCAGTTCTTATATTTATTTTTTTACTTATACTTTCTCATAGCTAACGCACGCACATGATAGGCACTCATACAACACTAGTGATGCATCATACTACCTTTACCTGAAACTAATGCCATAACGAAAAATGTAATGTATAGGGCAACGTCAAATTGGACCATACTACCACTGCATTTACTACGGATTACAATTGAGATCAGTTTAAAAAAGAAACAAAAAATAGCAAATATTCAAAACTAAATCATCTTAAGTGGCATATGATAGTGGATATGTGAATGTGAATACATTTGTATGTTTGTGGATTACATTTCTGGTGTTTAAGTAGGGACACTGGTACAATGGCCCTGATTTACTAATAACTGCGAGGAAACGTTCTCACTTGCCAAGTACGCATGTGAGTACACAATATCTGTCCATCAGTGGCATTTTGCCAAAACATGAGGGAGAAAGTGATGAATTCCAGAAAGGACTGTCACTTAAAAGTCTTTTTTTTCATAATCCTAAAATTGTATTTTTCAGTTGCTTTTTTATTTATAATAAACAACCATAATGAAATCAGTAACCTTCCATTTTATTTGAAAGAGAAAAGCAATGCAAATTCTAAAAAAAACTAAACTGTTATATTTTAATGTGGAAATTCTAATAATGCTGCAATGCAATATTGGACTGGAACTCATCTTTTATTTGAACATTTTAATTATGACAAATAGTAATACAATCATTTATGAAGATGAAATTGCATAAATTTCATGGTTATTCAATACATTTGCCCAATGTAGTATTAAATGAACAGTTAAAACACATTATATACGCCTTTTCTAAATTAATGTGGTTTTAATAAGCTATGCATTTAGTTATAAAGTGTGTATTTACATTTTGTAAGACAGTCAAACATGTATAATTTGTGAGTATGCATGGTCTGAGGAAGTTTAAATTTGTTCTCTGAATATAAAGGTAATCAAGTACGAAAATATTGATAAATCACTGATTTGTGCATGAAACTTTCACGCATGGTTTAAGCACGAATCTATGCATACACACTGTTAGTAAATGAGGGCCATTGTGTCCATTGTTCGCTTGTCTCAAGCATTTGTTAAGAATGAAATGTGTATGTAACAGTCAAACTAAATATTTCTTACCATTTCTTTGTTTTATTGACAGTGTGCAAATATGTATGTAATGTAGAATTTCTTGTTTTGTTATATAGTTTGGAAGGACCCCAGGAAGAATAGCTACTACAGTAATACATGATTGGGATTATTAAATACAATTAAATAAATGAAGATATATGACTTACCAGTTCAGCCTTGAACAGGTGATATGTATCATACACATCTGTCCTCCTAAATGATTCCTGAAACCTGTTTGAATAAAAAGAGACTGTGTTATTTAACCTGCACAACTTTCACTCATTTGTATAAAAGCTCTTGTTAGTTTTCCATCAGTGAATCAGTAAAATCAATGTTGAGCTTTACTCACTCCTCCAGGAAGGTTCTCCCTTTCAGCAGCCTGTTCTTCATATCTCTGACCGATAAATGGTCAGGAACTTGATCCTGCTGCTTCATGAGGAGAAACTGCCTCAGCATCATTTTCTGCAACACACAGATTCAATAGAGAACAGTTTGAAGCAGCTCAGAGAAACACAACATTATACAATATAACATGAATATGAAAAGTGCACCTTTAAGATGTACAGTTACTCACTTCTCCCAGGTAGCAATGTTGCTCTTCATCCGAGAAAGAGGACGGCTTCATCTCTTTGACTCGTTCAAAAATGAAGTGGATGTCCATTGTTAAGAGACTTAAGAGTTCGTAACAAGTAGAAAACAGTTGACAGGTTTGTGAAAAACTGTGTAAGAAAATGTAAATTCGAAGGGTTTGTAGAGCTGAGCAATCAGATACCAAATGATTCAGAATCTATTGCTGCACCACAGTATACAGTGTACGGAATGTAGAACTATGGACCATCACAAGTGTGAAGGTTCCATTATGCAAATGAGGGAACTCTCAGCCAAAATGAAGGTTCTATGCTAGAATCTTGGCTTCCATCAACTACATTAGCAACATCAATGATTAACTTTATTATTCACCATTGGTAAATCAGTGTTGGGAACAATTATGTTTGAGTTTAAAGCTTTAAGATGGGGTTGTGGCCACTATTGAATCCCATGAAAAGACCTAAACCGACAATGAAGTCTTAGATATCCATACCTGTGTTGATCCAAAGTTTGGAAAGACCCCAACGAGTGTAGTGGTTGCTCTATTTACTCCGGTTGGCCATAAACTACAGTTCCCAACATTTTGAATTTGCAATTTGTGTTGCTTTTAAAAGTAAATCCATATATTTGTGACACGTTTTTAAAAAGTTTGGTTGGAAAGATTGATTTAGGGTTGAAAGCCACAGGTAGATACAGTTTGAAGTTGTTATTGTGTTAATATAAGCATGCTAAGTTTAGCATGCAGCACACACTTGTTGAGGGTTACATATGGGGTCCCACAAGGGTCAGTGATGGGTCCAAAAAATGTATTTTGGACATAAATTATATTTGTGATGTGTCCCAATTTTTTTATTTGGTCTTGTTTGCTGATGTTACAAATTTGTTTTGTTCTGGTAAAAATCTTGACAAAAGGTCCACATAATGTGTATACCTGGTAACTTATTTCATTGCTCTGAAATTTTTTAATTGAGCTGATTAAATAATGCATGTTAAAAGGGAAGGTTTGATAAGCTAAGGCTTCAGCCTACACCTTTCAGAACAGATTTGTTCCTCTTTACTCTTTTGTTTTTTAATGCACATACTTATAAAACTTTGGAGTGCGAGTGGGGTAGGCCTTGTTTAAATCAACTTCACTTGGATATTTAGTTTAACCCCAGATCAGCCAGATATTTCAATCGTTTTAAAACACACCACAAAGGCTTCACTAAAGAGACTTTGATGTTTGATCCCCGCCAATTAGATTGGGTTGGGATCGATTCACATGAACGGTGGCTAATTGAAAATCGGGGTGAGCCATTGACGCTGTTGGTGTTGTGTTGGGGAATAGGCAGGCATTTTTCATGCTTTATTGATAGTTTTAGAAGAGACAGAGGTGAAATGGGGCTGAGAGGGGAGTGACATGCAGAGAACGACCGCGGGCGGGAATCGAACCCGGGTCTGCTGCTGGGCCCGGCCCGGGGGGGGGGGGGGACGCTCTACCAACTGAGTTAAGGGCGCCCCGGAGAAACAGTTCTACTCCACATACTGCTCACACCTAGTGGCAGCTTCATACTGCAGTCTAACCAACAGTCTCACGTACTGTCATGGTATATGCCTACAAGTCACCTGCCCGCTAACCAAGCATTCAAAGCAGATGAAGGTCTACAATGCCCTTCGCTAAAAACATTTACACATACACATTTTAAGGTCAGCTGTAGTATGTAAAAAAATTAAAATAAAGAGCATGCGATTTGGTATGCAGGGTTGGTCTTAACTTCTTCTCATTTATTTAAACGGAAAAAATGGGATCCTGAGACCTTACACATCACACAATTATTAATTTAGAGGTGGGACAAAAGTAGCGCTTTAAATCCTCTCAGGGCCTGGGTCAACGTTGTGAGGGTCAAACATTCACCTATTGTGTGTGTGTTTGTGTCTGTGTGTGTGTGAAGCTTGATTTCCTTCATCGTGTGGAGTTCCATTCGCCTTGTTCAAACGAGGCCCCATGTGCTCTAACCTGGAGCAGAGATTCCCAAATTATTATTATTATTATTTTTTTGGCTCATTGATTTTTGACAGCCGTAGTTGACACTGTTGACTCTGCTGCTTGGCCCTGCGGCCTCAGGTTTCCTCATTCTCCAGACTGGAGAGAGAGAGAGAGAGAGAGAGAGAGAGAGAGAGAGAGAGAGAGAGAGAGAGAGAGAGAGAGAGAAAGTGAGAAAGACAGAGACAGAGAGAGACAGAGCGAGACAGAGAGACAGAGAAAAGACCACACAGAGCGAGTGTTTGGCTAAGTGTGTCCACCTCATGCTGAGTGTTTCCCCTGCTGTTCTTCACATAAGCACTTTTTCTGTTGGGGTTGCCATTAGTTTGCTGTATTCGCTGCATCTGTGAGTGTGTGTGTGTGTGTGTTTGAAGTTTTGGTTCCAATGAGCGTGTGCAGAATTAATCTTTGTCACATCTCTCTTCCTTTGATTACATTGTACAAGCATCTTCCTCTCTTGTACTCTGTTGTCTCCACGGTCCACCTGTGTGTGTGTGTGTGTGTGTGTGTGTGTGTGTGTGTGTGTGTGTGTGTGTGTGTGTGTGTTTGTACCTGTGCAGGCCACCCCTTGTGCAGAAAGAAGGTGCTTGATGACGTCACTGTTGATTGTAATGCTGGCAGTCATGTCTGTTATTGGACACAATTACTTTTATTGATCAAAATGCCCACCTTCTCTCCTCCCCTTCGCGCTCGTGCTTTCAACTTTGCAGACGCTGCTGTTGGCATCGGATGCAGTGTGTGCGTGCGTGTGTGTGTGTGTACGTAGGTGTGTGTTTCTGACGTGTGTGTGTGCATATGAAAGAGAGAATGAGAGAATGAGAGAGAGAGAGAGAGAGAGAGAGAGAGAGGGGGGAGATAAAGACAACTTCATCTGTTAGAAAAGGCTGCATAATGCTTCAGGAAAAGTTTTTTGTCCAACCATTTCTATTCATTTTCTCTATGAGCACGGTGCCATAATCCATGTTCATTCTTATCAGATAAAGGGGTTCAGTTGAGGACATGCCAGTTCTGTGTGCGCGTCACTCCCTCAGTCCCACCACGCCAGCTTTGATGTAACCTCCGGTGTCTAAAGGGTGGGGGGTGGGGGGGTTTATGCATTAGAGATACAGCAGATTCGCTCTTTAGCCCTTTTACTCTGCACTCACATTACTAATAAATACGCCACTAACAGATGGCACATACTAATTTGCCCACAAGACAGAGAAGATTTGTTCAGTCAGTCAATGCTAGGTTTTCTAAATGTTCAACATGAGTTGTGTCACATCATTGTAATCAGCTGTGCCTGTTCTTGTCCTCTTAACACACCCCCAACAGAAATATGACAAAGGAAAGACTTAGGATCATTTTGACACCAGCCACATGAATAAGTGTGCGTGGGGATAGAGCCAATCTGTGCGATGGCCATTTACTAGCTATTATGGAGCTTTTAATATGGCATGTGGCATATTAAATACAAAATGATGATAGGGAGGAGGGATGTAATTTGAGATGAGAATTTAACTTAAAAAAAACCCCATTGTGTTCGTACAAGTATGTGTATTTCAGTATTGTAGGGTGGATTTGTGAAATGTGTCAGGCGATGGGTTGAAGCAAAGTACACATATAATTCATTTTGATGTGAGCAGACTATGGAAACCTCCAGTATGGCCAGAGTCAACAAAATGCAGCTGTGGCGAAGCGGGTAGGGCGGTCGTCCACTGGGTTGCAGGGTTGGTGCTTCGATCCCCCGTCTCCCTGTGGTGTCCCTGGGCAAAGAGACACTGAACCCTAAATAGCTCCCAATAGTTAGCTTGCACCCACCCTGCTTGGAAGCTGCTGCTAACGCTGTATAAATGTATCTAATTGGTTGACTGTGTAGGCTACAATGCAATGTAAAGCGCTTTGGGGTCTGTGAAAAACCAGTGAAAAGCGCTATTTAAGTGGAGTCCATTTACAACTTGTACCTTCTTTATGCCAACAACTTCACCTCCACTCTAAGAAGATTATGCAAACTATGTAATTTTTTTTCTACTTTTTTATGATGTGGTCTCAACTGAGCAACGGACCACCTGCGCCCACCAACCCAACCACC
>NC_137227.1:7577268-7624768 GCF_949987685.1 Ammodytes marinus
CAATGTGTGGCGGAAACTAACACTGCACATCACCCTATACACACCATCCTCACCGTGATACATGGTGGTGGCAGCATCATGCTTTGAGGGTCCTGTTCTTCAGCATGGACAAGGAAGCTGGTTAGAGTTGATGGGAAGATGGATGGAGCCAAATACAGGACAGAAAACCTGTTAGAGTCTGCAAAAGACTTGAGACTGGGGTGGAGGTTCACCTTCCAGAGGGACAGCAAGCCTAAAAATACAGCCAGATCTACTATGGAATGGTTTAAATCAAAGCATATGTGTTAGAATGGTCCAGTCAAAGTCCAGACCTCAATACAATTGAGAATCTCTGGAAAGACTTGAAAATTGCTGTTCACAGACGCTCTCCATCCAATCTGATGCTAAATCTGAAGCTCAAGCTATTTTTTAAAGAAGAATGGGCAAACATGTCAGTCTGTAGAAGGGCAAAGCTGGTAAAGACATACCCAAATAGATTTGCAGCTGTATTTGCAGCAATAGGTGGTTCTACAAAGCATTGACTCAGGGGGCTGAATACTTTTGCACGCCACGTTTTTCAGTTTTTTATTTATAATTTTTTTTTAAAACCACGTTTCATTTTCATTCCACTTCACAATTATGTGCCACTTTGTGTTGGTGTATCATATAAAATCCCAATAAAATAAATGTACGTGTGAGTATTCATACCCCTTGAAATGTTCGACATTTAGTCACGTTACAACATTGCCTTATCTGTAAAATGGGAGGGTGTTCATAATATAATGTATATGGACAATCACCAAATTGGAGAGTATGGCCCTAAGGAGACCTTTATCAGTTTAGTTCATATGCCCAAAATGACCATTTATCAGGTTAATAACAACATGACTATACTTTTCAGGTCTCCCTTGCAAAAGAGTATTCGGTCTCAATGGGATATACCTGTATAAATAAAGGTTAAAAAAAAAAAAAGAAAAGAAAAAAAAAACTTAAGCAATATCACATGAGAGGGACAAATGTTGTGACTATATCAGCGCTGCAGTGCTTCTGTCGAAAATGCCATAGCGATAATCAATAGGTCTAGATGTAGGAAATGGTTACTAATTAGAAACCTATTTCACTCACACACACACGTAAGAAAAATTAAAGAATAACAAAGGGCAAATACAGCCTTTGCACTCCTTTTTTTCCCGGGCTGAATTTTAAAAATATGTATAAATGTATGCCTAGATATTATATATTTAAATACATTCTTGAGCTTGTGTATGACCAGACATTTTCAATATTGCTAGGTTGCCAGATTACAGTTTGTGTATCTTGGTGTGTTGCCAAAAAGTGATCCTCCCAAAAAGGTCTTACAGTCAAATAAAAAAGGTATTTAAGCCAATATACGTCCATGATTTCAGAACGTTAACGGGACTAAGAGGGCTCTGGTCCAATAAAGCATCAGTACAAATGTGCCGACATAGCGTTAACATGCTGGGACCGTGGACTGAAATAACTTTTTGGCAGCACACCGCAACGACTCTGACAGCTTCACAAAATTAAAATTTTGGATCTTGGTTCTGTAACTAATGTTACCAGTGATTAATGGATTAGGTTATACATTTTTTTAATGGAGCTGCATCGAGCTAACCCAGCTGAGTGTAACATCACGTTACAATGAAGTAACCCCCGAGCTTACGTTATCTATAGTCTAGGTCCTGGGTAAGATTTGTATGCGCTTCATTTAGCGTAGAATATCTCAACTGTTATAGACTAATATGACCCCAGTGAACAACATGGGATGTGTGACAAAATCTCTACCGGGGACGAAAGTCCTGAAAATGACCACAACAAGTTACACTAGTATCACACTACGTGGTGAATGGGACTTTTTTTTTCCTTTTTAGATATCCTCATACTTTTTTACCAGATTCATCTACATATTAACACTAGAACCGCCAGCATTCTATTTATACCTAGAACCGCCAGGCGGGTCAAATTGACCCGTGCATTTCTAGTGTGGTATAAAGTCATAAATTAGTTTGTTTAATAATCATCTGTGTTTTGGACCTCTTGTTTTATAATCTAAGTATCTTTAAGAACACTAATCACGTTTCGTGGCGACTCAGTAATGAAACTGAAAGTAGATATAATATCGCAAGTATAGTAATGAAAACAGAAGGTCAAAACAGCGTCCAAATGAGCTAAAATCCTAAATACAATAAACAGAAACATGGCAAACTTATTTTTAGGTAAGCTCTAATTGATTATTCATTCATTTTCCCCCACATTGACATGTTTTGAGGCGGAGGATCCCTCCGCCACTCTCTGTCCGGCTCACAGACAGCACTCAGCTGTCTGTCAGTTGAGCTGCGAGCCGCGGTGTGTGGAAGACAGCGCTCAGTTCAGATCTCTCGCTATCAGACTCACATCACTCATTTCACTTAGTAACTATAATGTTGTTAGGTATTTATCTTCATCTCTAATTTATTGTAAGTGTTTATGAATGACTGCGCGTAGGCTAGTTGTCAGATCGCGGACCCAAAACAATGCCGTTGCCTAGCAACCTGCTCGAAAATATTTCATTTTCCTGTGCGGGTCAAATTGACCCAGTGTGGCGGTTCTAGGTATAAATGCCTGTTTTTTTAATCCAGTTTAATTGTGACTTTATTTAACCATAGGGAGAGCATCACAACACAATTTTAGGAAAAGTCAAAGAGTTGGGGGCTTCAATATTTCGTAAAAGTATAGTTATGGGCAGTTGAAAAACCACCACGGGTCAAATTGACCCCGTGGCGGTTCTAGTGTTAAGATAAATACTATTTATATACTATTTGACCTCAACTACTAGCTAACAACATGAATTTGGAGCAATAAATTATTGAGAAGTAGCTGGTCAGCTAATTGCTAACGGTGTTGAGCGTCAATTTAGCATGCTATTTCTTTGTATCTACAAGTCAATAACAAACACAAACTCAGGATTTGGTGTAATTTACAAAGGAGAACATGAATGAACAGTCAGAGTGACATTGTCCGATAAGTTTAAACGGAAAAAAAATTCTCAACTGATTAACCTTGGCATGACTTCTGAATTTTTTAAAAAATTTACAGAATAAAAAATAAAAACAATAGTTAAATTACAACACTGCAGAGAAAATCCAAGCACAAGCATCTGTACGAACCCTGATAGTTGCATTTGGTGGGGTTCAATAAGAAGAATGGAAGTAGCTGATGGAAGAAGGATTTGTCCAGCGTGGGGTGTCTTTCTGATGCACATGGAGGGGAGAGTAAAATTAAGAGAATGTCAGTAAACAAAATCAAATAAATAAACTAAAAAGGCGTACATTCACATTTTCAATTTACAACATCCATTCAGTGTGTGTGTGTGTACTTACCTACTTTGAGGTCTTCCATTGAAACTTAGTCAATTGGTGAGGAAAGTCGTCATCCAAGGGTTTTGGGAATACAGCTTTTTGTTAACCAGGCGGCCGTCTTTCTGATGGTTCCGACTTTGGCGGCGCACTTAGTTCCCTCTACTGGGTTTATCCTGAGAAATCATTTTTAACACACAAAAGCAATAAATTAGTTATCTAAATATTTTCTTGACCCACTTCATGGTTTTGCTTTTTTCTGAACTGATACAGTACATGACATGCATCATGGTACTCCACAAAGGAAAAATGCAAGCAAACAAGTTCACAAAGAATGTATTCATACTAGGGATGTGAACAATGTGTCGATTCTCGGCTCGATTTTCGACACGTGCTTAAGACGACTCGAAAAATAGAAATCGATAAGTCGGGTGTTTTACTTTATTATATGTTTTGGGGACATGGGAGACGTCCGTCATGCGAGTTCATGTGTGGTCGCGAGCGCGCTGCAGGTCCGGTGTGTGTCAACAGTGCAGTGCAACATATGCAGCATAAAGTTAAATTAACATCACGGTCGTAGACGAATATTAAAAGGTTATGCTTTATATGTTGCACTTTCTGTTTTCAGCCGAGTAAGTTACATTCACCTCCGACGCATGGACAGCGTTTTTAAAATTAAAGCCTCTCTTTATTATCAAAAAGCTTTGATGCAGATGAAGTCTGAACACACACAGCGAGCAGCAGCAGTGTTTTTAAAGGAAAGCGCAGTTTATCAGCACCACAACTACGTGATGCTGCCGCAAAAAAAAGGAACACTGCCTTTTTTTAAATGGCACAGTAAATCGATCGATTTGTCGATTCATGCCTCCGACACGTCGACACGCAAACAATGACTCGTTTAACATCCCTAATTCATACATTTGAGCCACTTAGACAAAATAGTATGGCAGGAGTTTCTGTATTAATAAAAAGGTTTCGGTGCTCACCTCTGTATCAATTATGTTGTGCAGGCCGACCCCCTTGCTGTAGAGATAGAAGCAATCGACATAGGAAGCCAAGGCAGCAGCAAAGTTGTGTTGCTGACTGATTTGATATGCCACCTTTCCCTTGATGCTGACCATCCACTGGTCAGCGGACAGGAGCTTTTCACCTGAAATAAACAAACACAAATTATAATAAATGTATTCAACAAAAATGTAAATGCAACCCTTTTTATTTGTCTTTGCTCCCATTAAGAGTTAAGATAAAACACAAATTAATAAAAACTTTCTGTTAACACAAAAGGCTTATTTCTCTCGAGACGGAGCGCTCTCTCTGGTGTACATACCTGTGGTCAGCATGCTACATGGATTTGCTATCTTTGCATAAGATCATTTTAGGGTGGCATATTTTCAATATAATTTGGTAACAGAATGAGAGAAATAATCCCTTTGAATGCATAGAAAAGGCCTGAGATGTTGTACTTAAACTCATAAAAAATTGAAGTAAAAACAAAAGTGTACCCTTTACTTGTATACCAAGGTAGAACGCCAGTCCAGCTCTACTATGTACAGGAATACAAAATCTTAAGGAAGATGCCATATTTTGGAAAATATCGCCTATTTGACATCCTTTCAATAGTAGGACGAGAAGAGAGATGCCCTTATATTTCTGTTCAGCAGAAATCTAGGAACACACATCCAGTTAGCTTAGCACAATAAAAGGTAGTCTCTAGTATACACAGCCTACCTCCGTCAAAAGCCATCATTTTAACATTCCTAGAACCCCAAAACACACTCATGTACATGATGACTGGCACATTTACCCCACTATGAAATAATAATCTCAAAAATGATCTAATAATTTAAAATAATGTTCCTAATGTAGGGTATGTGGAAGTCACAATCTGTAAATGGGGCGTTTTGGAGTACTATTCAGCTAAGTACAATGCTTGGCTGACTAGCAGGGGGCACATTTCTAAAGGTCCCTATTCCCCAGAGAAGGGCACATATATTCTTGTTTTTTGAGGAAAAATGGAAAATAGGTACATTACATTTTAATTTAAAAACTTGCTTAACCTTAATAAAAACACACAGTGTGACTTTGCTACGTTGCATAGCTTTGCACGATGCCATACGATACTGGTTACCTAACTAACAAACCTAACACAACAACTATTTTTATCTTACCAAGTATAATGAGTCTCTTCTTGACATTAACAGTGGTTTGGTTGGCATTGTCTGCAAAAAAAGGAAGAAAAAAAGAATGTGAAATCAAATGAATGGCTTCATCAATAAGTTCAACATAGTGTGTCACATAAATCACCCAAACAAGCTTAACAAATGTAGTGTGAAATAAGAGTGTACAAGTTAGCTTTTTCCCTCCCAAATTTAAAGTTAGCTAGGCTATATAGAAAGAGAGCAACCCTGCTATGCTACTTCTCATTCAAATTCCCCAGTGAAATAATAGTTTAAAAAGCCTACTAACTATGTTTGCACCCAACTCCAACACTGCATGCGGTTAACATGTGAGTTAAAATGGTTAACACAATTTATCATCGACAAACCATTTTAAACAGCAGTACAATGTTAACCTGGCTAACACCAACTGTTACCTTGCTAATGCTAGCGCAACATATGACTTTAGCAATGGAAAACAATCACTGAAATCCCTATTTGCGCATTGCGCCGAGCGTTAATTAACAGAGCGTTAATTATACGAATAATCTCGTCAGCCGATAAAATATTCAAAACTTACTGTGGGTTTTGTTGTATGCTTCCAGCCATCTCACTGGAGACATTTGAGAGGCTTTTGAGGATCAAGTTCTTCGTCTCCTTCTCCATCTAGTTATTTTGCGCAACGGTTATGCTGCGTTCAGGGACACAGGGAATGTGAGACTTTCTTTCCATTACAGAGACATCAAGTGTTTGTAATGGTTTGTAATGAATGTCCGCCAGTAGGCTACAATGTCAGTGCCAAAGAGCCTATTTTACCACTGATAACTTAATTTTCATTTTAAATCAGTACGTATCCAAATTGATCTCAATGTGGGTTATGTAGGCTACAAAAGGAAGCCCAAAAGGCTGTTTTAAAGCCAAACACCTTCTTGTTCTTCTTTTTTTAAATTCTTAACATCACCACGCTGGTTTGAATGTGTGTTACAAAAGAACACTACAGCTAATATAATAATAGATAATGTTTTTGCTTTACTGGGAAGTAATACAATTCCAATTGACCGTTTTTTCTGAATGCAGCATCTGTAGAAGAAAGTTCTAGAACATGCATACATTGGTTGCTTACTGTAAATAGTGTTGTAAATTACTGTACTGTATGTGTGTACCCATAATGCATTACAGGAAAACAGTATCCTACCACATTTTTTAATTATACAGTAAATAACTGTAGTTTATTAGAAATGTCCCATGGTGCATTGCAGGAAAACAGTATCCTACCACATTTTTAAATTATACAGTAAATAACTGTAGTTTATTATACATTTCCCATGGTGCATTGCATGTTACAGTTTCATACTGTAAAATGTTTTAAAAGTATTTTACTGGGCATTTTCTGGTAATTAACTGTAGCGTTTACAGCAAGGGCTAACAGTGTTGGTAGATTTCTGAAGAGTCTTCTATGGCGCTCAATAGTCTTTTGTAGGCACTGCTGTTGTGTGGCTGTGTTGAGCTTTAATTAGATTTCTCTAAACAGGTGCCCATGTCCTTGCAAATGAAAAGGAGCAGCAACAATAGGGGATTGGCGATTTGAGTTGTATTCCCCTTTGGACATCAATACAATTTTAGAACTAGCTTAGCCGTAAACTAGTAACCTTCGGCCCCCCCCCCCCCAGGCCAATTGACCCATTCCCTTTGGAGATACAAGGACATTGAGTTGAGACAGCTGAGGGTGTTTTTCTGTTGTCATTGAACATTTTACCCTTCTTCCCCCCCCCCATTCTCTCTGTATCTCTTTCATGTCTTTCTCTCTCTCTCCATCTATGTGTGAAGGTCTTTTAATCTGGGCTCAAAGGACAGGTGGGGGCGGTAGAGCTGGACACCTGGTAGAACACACACACACACACAGGCACACACACACACACACACACACACACACACACACACACACACACACACACACATACACACACATTAGAAACACACCTGATAGTGTCAAAAACTGACAGGAAAAGAGATCAAAAAGAAAAACCTGGACATGGACACATTTGAGCAAACTTTTTCAGGGTTCAAACGTGTCTCTGAAGGACCCAGGGATTTTCACCGTGGGGATGAGATACCCCCCCTCCCCTCTCCCCTCTCCCCCCCATGTCGTTCATTCTATTTCAACTTGTGTGTGAATGTCGATAGTCAGCCTGCTATGGGTTTCGTATGAATGTGTGTGTGTGAATGGTAACGTGTACTGTAAATGGGAACAGGTCTCCCCTTAATAAAAGAGTATCCGGTCTCAATGGGATTTACCTGTATAAATAAAGGTGAAACAGATGGGAGCTAATCCATCCATGTAGTCTCCCCCCTGTAGCTTGGTTGTACTTTTGATCCTGGAAAGAGCAGCATCTCTCTCTCTCTCTCCCTCTCTCTCTCTCTCTCTCTCTTTCTTCCCCCTGTTATTTCGTTTTCTCTCTCCTCCGGTCCCCTCATTCAATCTTTTTTTTTCTCAATCTGACGTTTCTGTCTACTGGTGCGGGAACAGGTCAAGGATGAGGGGAAAATGATAACACTGGTTTTTTCATTCTCTGCTCAAAATTAGGAGATGTATAGCCACCTGTACACACACACACACACACACACACACACACACCGTGGTGATGGATGAAAGGTCTCGCTCCATGGGTGTAAACATGATTCATGGCTCCTTTGTGTGCGTGCTAGTCTCTCCACACACACACACACACACACACACACACACACACACACACACACACACACACACACACACACACACACACACACACACACACACATGAACGTCCACGCGGCCTCTCAACTGTACTTGTATTCCGGAAATTTGCGTGATCCTTTGTGTGAACACATTTCTTTATAATGCCTGATGGATTCCACCTCTGGCACATGGAACAAAGCCCCTACTACACTCTATGAATGTCAACAAGAAGAAAGGAGCAAGGAGGCATTCAACACACTGCCTCCAGTCAGTCACGGCAGGGGGAAGCAGGTTAACACACACACACACACACACACACACACACACGCACACACACACACACACACACACACACACACACACACACACACACACACACACACACACACACACACACACACACACACACACACACACACACGCACACTCAGATGTCTAATGTGCCACACGCACTTCAAGTGAAGTGACGAGGCAACTCTTTGTTGATGAATGTTCCTGCGCCGTCTCTTAAACAGGCATACATCAGTCTTCACACAGAATGAGAGAGAGCAGAGCTGAGTAGCAGGGAAACAAAAAGAGAGAGAGAGAGAGAGACATAGAGAGGGAGAGAGAGAGACAGGGAGGAAAAGAAAGTAGGGATGAAATGAAGGTGGGTGACAAAGAGGGGGAAATAAATGGAGTTTAAGAGGCAGAGAGAGGTAGAGAAAGACACAGAGAGCAGAGGGATGCCTTTGGGGCAAGTGTGCTGTCATGTTCCGTCAGTTACGTTTAAACACACACACACACACACACACACACACACTACCTTGTGCACAAAGTCACACTGGATGCAATTGACTAGCACTACGACATAGGTGTACAATGAAGACCAAGGGGCCAGGTCCACTAAAAGCAATATAATTACTGCAAATTATTTGTTGGATACTATTCTAAAACGGAGGCAGTATGCGGGTGCTATTTCCTAGCAAATCATGGAGCTATTAAGCACACAATCCATTCTTAGTGGATCTGGCCCCTAGAGTCCAAAGCCATATGCTAGCCGCTCTGTGAGGCCATGGCTAGCATTTAAGCATGCTAACATTTACTAATAAGCCCTATCGAACCAGGCGAGAACCTACTAACTTGGCTAAAAAGTGGAGGGGGTGACCCCTCTTGACTGGACAAACAAACACACATACACACACACACATGCACACACACACACACACACACACACACACAGTCCATGAGCTCTCTAAGCTCCTTTATTCTCCTCTTCCTCCATATCCCCCCCTCGTCATCTACTTTCAATCTCTGCCTGCTCATTTTTCTTCCATCTTCCATCCTTCATTTCTGTATCGGTTGTTTAAGTCATCCCTCCATCTCTCCCACACACACACATGCACGCACACACGCACACACACGCACACACACACACACTTAAAAGCCTTATATCTTCTACTCATTCTTCTCTGTCCTCTCTATGGCTTTATGTTTACACAGTACAAAAGACGTCTGTTTTCGTGCCTGAGCTGGATGCTAAAATCTGACCTATTTCTGCTGAAAGGAGGCATTTCTTTTCTTTCTTACTACATTTTTTTTGTTATTCTTTAGGCCAGTGCAACAATGAAAATGTTATAAAATCCTCACTTGTGCATCATCTATTGTGACTCCCCTTTGTGAGAATAGTTTTAGACGTCTGACTGAGTTGATTTGGATGCATGTCCATCATGTGTGATTTGAGACGACATTGAAAACTATATTGACAGCTCCTTCTTAAATAGGAACTGGACAGATTTCCCCAACTGCCCTCCACTTTGCCCTATGCATGCACTATGGCTGTGTTCGAAAAAGCCCTACTAACGTCCTACTCATACTAATTTTGACGTCAATTTGAGTACGTTGTGGTTGTGTATGCGAGTTTGTGTTGAAGATTGTGTGTTTGGATCGATAGGTTACTTTTCCTATACTCAACCGATTTTTTATTTTTCATTCTTTATTGCTCCTGTATAGCTATTTCAGTGTCCGACTAACCTCACATACACAAACGACCGTTAAGTAGTATGTAGTTATATACTGTACATGTTGAGTATGTAGGAAGAAGGACGTTAGTAAAGGGCTTTTCGAACACAGCCTATGTCTGTATAAAGCCTGTCTCTTGTCTTGTGTGAGCATTGAAAAAAGGCTGGTCATGGCTCAACCCATTGCATTGGGTGCTATCCAGTGGATTTGATCTCCCCTACTCAGGCCAGGGCCATCTGTGTGCGCTGGCGTTTTGTAATGAGAGGAAAGCGAATGCTCTCTCTCTCGTCTAATCAGTGGCCTCGGTTATGTGTGTATATGTGCAGTGCATGGGCTACGGACAACAGTAATTAAGTATTAGCCTTCATAGGTTTAGACCTCGTACAACTCTCTCTCTCTCTCTCTCGCTCTCTCTCTCTCTCTCTCTCTCTCTCCCCCCTTCTCTCTCTCTCCGCTCATGCCTGTATAACCTTGTGGAGAGGATGAAAAACAGGATAAAAGGATAAATATATGTTCCGAAAAACAGACAAATGAGCCAGGCCCGAAACAACGGTTCTATTTATAATGTCTCCCCCTCTGCTCAGTTATAGGGCTGAAGAGATAGTATATGGGAAACATTCTGCTCATCCCCTGAGCTATACGCTAATCCCTTTAGACAAAATGTCAACATCCCTCAAAACATCCAAGCTCATTGCACCACTAACCAATGGACTGCATTTATTACTGATAAAACTGTTTTCCCCTATAAGCATTTTCTTTTTTTTATCGCAATTTTTTTCTTGCTACAGGCTTTTTGGCTATGGACTTTTTTCTTTGTTTGAGACACAAATTCAGATGTTGTGATGGATTGGGTTGATAAGGTCACAGCCAGGTCAAAAGGGATTAACGGGGAGATACATCCAGTCCACTGTGCAGATGTACTTAAACATCTTCCAACACATTATTCCATCTTCAAAAAAACTAAAAAAAAAGATGTTGCTAAGCCACTTGAAACCATGAATACATTCAAGTTCAGAAATATTGTAAAATGAATTACAATTTATTTATTTATTTTTTGCATTTTCAAGCTTTTTTTGATAGTACATAGTTGAAATGGGGAGCCAAAGGGAGAGGGGGGGTGAGATGCAGTACAGGTCCACGGGTCATATTGGAACGCACAACCACTGCGAGGAGGCCTGAGCCAATATGGTACGCGGCCCTATCCACTGCGCCACCGAAGCGCCCTGAAATACAGGTTAAAAGTGATAAATATTCATGAAGTCTTAGCTCTGTCCAGAGAGCTATTCCAATCTATTCGTCAAAATCGCTCAGTAGTTAAACGTTCTATATAATTTGTATAAATCTGCACAATAGCCAAAGTGTAAAAATCAACACGCTAATTGCATTTTAGATTAGTGTGTAGCCGGCAGCAGTATAGGCTGCCTTAATGATGGTGTTGACCTCACCAGCTTATCTGATGTGAGAGGTTAATAAGTGAGTTGTCTGTATGCTACCTAACGATCACGCTAACTATTTACCCTCTGTTGTCCCTTTTCTTTATGGTAAACTAAGCTAACCAGCTAGCCTAACTATTTCATAATGAAGCAACATTCAGCTGGAAAAATGTTCATGTACGCATGTTTGTGAGACAAATTCCCTGGACATTATTAGCCATGACAGATGGATGGCTGAACACGGATATGTGGTATCGGCTGAAAGAGCCTTTAAATTGACTTGTGCATATTAGTGAGTGTGTGTGTGTGTGTGTGTGTGTTTAACTCTAAATCCCATGGTGGGTGCCTCCCCTTAATAATGATGCTATTAAACCCTGCGCTTAAGCTGACTTTGCTTTCCTTTTCCCTCCTTCTTTTAACACCCCCTCCTTCCTCCGTCTCTCTCACTCTTTTTACACGCACACACACACACACACGCACACACACACTTTCTGAACACTCGGTTGACCCCCACGCAACCGCCCCGCACGCACCAATCGCCTCTGTTTCTTTCCCTGCTGCATTATTAGTGCGTATAGCTCTCTCCTGGCTCTGCAGAGGCCATTAGCTGAGATTAGCAGCTGAGGAGCCAGGCTTCTCTCTCTCTCTCTCTCTCTCTCTCTCTCTCTCTCTCTCTCTCTCTCTCTCTCTCTCTCTCTCTCTCTCTCTCTCTCTATCCATCCCTCACTTACTCACTTTATTTCTCCCTCCTTTTTTTTCATTTTTTTTTTTCAGGCTAGCCGTAGCTGCCACGCTCGCTGAATGATTACCATCCATTATAGGGCCTTATTGTGCTGACAGAGGCAAACTCCCGGCCCTGGCCCCAGTCGTAAAGGGGTGGAGGGGGGGAAAGAAAAGAGAGAGAGAGAGAGAGAGAGAGACTCATAATCTTAGACACACTGCCTGTAAGTGTAATGTGTGAGGATGTGTGTGTGTGTCAGGGAGAGAGAGAATGAGAGACAGAGAGAGAGACAGAGACAGAGATGGAGAGAGAGAGAGAGAGACTCATAATCTTAGACACACTGCCTGTAAGTATAATGTGTGAGGATGTGTGTGTGTGTGTGTGTGTGTCAGGGAGAGAGAGAGAGATACTGTAGAGAGAGAGAGAATGAGAGACAGAGAGAGAGAGAGAAAGAGATGGACAGAGAGAGAGAGAGAGAGATGATGCGGCGGTGGAGAGAGGGAGGCAGGCTGGAAGGAGGAGGAGGAGGAGGTAGACAGAGATAAGGTGAAAAGGGAAAGTGTGATGTTAGCATAAGGGCTTGGGAAGCAGGAAAAGTGGTGGTGGTGAATGCTAAACATTGGGGAGGATGTTGGCTGTGATCGGGGCGGTTATTGCTCGTTTGTTGAGGTTTTGATGGATGCTAATACAACAGCAGAATGCCTTAGGGGAGTGATGCTAACCTTCTATGGGGAGGTATGGGGGGGGGCTCGGGCTAACAGTTGCAAAAGCAGTGGAAACACACAGAGACGATATACCGCAGAGAGGCTGACAAATCAACTGTCATTTGAATGTGTATAATATATATATTTATATATATATAACATCCGACCAAGCAAACAGGGCTCATTTCCTGGCTGTCGGCTCAGTTTGTGTGTGTGTGAGAGAGAGAGAGAGAGAGAGAGAGAGAGAGAGAGAGAGAGAGAGAGAGAGGGAAACACAGTGAGAGGAATTGTGTGTCACTTGACTGGAACAAGACGGCCACGGAATATCAATCATTTCGCCTCATTTTCCTTTTTTTTTTGTCACCGGCACTTCCCCTCTGTGTATGAGAAAAGCGGAGGGATGCTCTCCCTGTCTACTGCTGCTGCTGCTGCTGTTTTGGTGGGGTCTCTCTGCAGTGTATAATTCCCCCCCCCCCATCATAAAACATATTGTGCAATGTCTGTTTATAAAAGATACAGTATGGTAGCTCACTTTATAAGGTTGGTGGTTAGATGGGGGGGTAAAAAACTTCAAAGATGGCAGATGTGTGTTTGTTATTATAACGCATAACAGGGATTTCTCACAAGCCATGAAGAAACTGTCAACACCCCCCCTCCCTACCCCCCCACCCTGTTACCACCATCACCCTTCCTTCCTTTCTCTCTATCCATCCGTCTGTGTGTGAGGGACACACAGACGGATGGATAGAGGTTCTGTTGTGCTGCATTTCAATGAGTCAACCTGCCAAAAAAAAAACTGACCCTGCATTCCATTACCCATACTATCTACTATATAGTATGGTGGAGAAAAAAAAATTAGGATGCCCCGATTCTTGTGGCCAGATTTAGTACGGTTAGAAATACCCGGATGTCTACTACATCCGACTGAGATTTTCAGTGTCGAAAACAACATCCTATTTGGGCGATTCCGACCCACAATCCAGTGCGCACCGGACGTGACGTCACATCGAGGGAGCCTCCGTATGAAAACAAACGGGGATGCGACGGATATAAAGGCAAGAGGCAAGATCAAGGCGCAATGTTATGTCCCAATGGTATGCCTACATCCCAACTAGATTATTTTTATGGTCAGGTTTAGTATGTATAATGGAAAAGAATAGACTACGCGATTTAGAACGCAGGGAAGATCTGGTGCAGAAGAGTGTGTGTTTGTGGCTTGGGTGAAAACTTTGCCTCCGTGCCATCCATCAGCTCATGGTCATGACCGTGTCTGTCTCCCCCAGCCCCGAGCCTCTTTACAAGGCCTGAATAAGCATAAACCCCCCCCCCCCCACCACCACCACCACCACCACCCCTCCACTTCACTGAAAACTTTATTAAAAGAGTGTGCATTTTGTGTTACTTACTTTGTGGCACTTAACCCCAAAAACTCCTCCAGGGGCGCTGTATATACTATGGCTGACCCTGCGCTCTGACCCCCTTCCAAAGTGTGGTAACTTGAGAGGGGGATATGTGAAAAGACCCTTTTTCAACGTGCCTTGAGTAAATTGACTAATAAAGAAAGTCAACATAACCTAACACCTGAACTCCCTATACACTTGTACCAGCACATACCTTATAGCACCGGGTATGATCTCATCCCCTCTAATATAAACTCTCTATCTCCCTCTCCCAGACGCATCACTCTCTATCATGTCTATCCCCACCCCTCTTTTTCTTCTTGAGCCTTTTGCTTTATTTGTAATCTATTTTCTCTCCTTTACCTTCCCTCCCCCCCCCTCCTTTCTCCAGCGCCCTGCAATCTGTTCCACTTCTCCCCTTCTTTACTACTTTCAATCCCTCCCCGCTCAGCCATGCTATTCTCTTCTTGTTTTCCATCTATTCTCCGTTGCCCCCCCCCCCCACCCACCCCTCTCTCACTCTCTCTCTCTATCTGTGTCTCTCTCTCTCTTTCTCTGGCCTGTGTTTCTCACCAGTCAATAATGAAAATTGCTTGCTACCTTGAATGGATTATGGGTGTGCTCGGGGCCCCTGGGTAGTTTGTTTGAAGGCGCAGCGGTGTCAAATGAAAAGGCCCGGGCCATTTTCTACCTGCCTGCCACGGGGCCTCTGCCATCGCATTGCACACACACACACACACACACATACACACACACACACACACACACACACACACACACACACACACACACACACACACACACACACACACACACACACACACACACACACACACACACACGCACACACGCACATACACACTCACTCATACACCAAGACACACAGGTGCATAGGCACACGGATAGCCTTGTGATTGAATCCACCAGAAATAAACACACACACACACACACACACACACACACACACACACACACACACACACACACACACACACACACACAGGTCTGATCAATGATGGCGGATCAAGCGTCTTCTACCCCTTTTCCCCCACACTCAAATGCTCTCCCCACTTCCTTTCTCTTCCCCTCCCCTCCGCGCTCCTCTCCCCCTCGGGCCATGTATTATGAATGTTGCCTAATTACTCAGAACCCAAGAAATATATTCCTCATACGTGGCTGGCACATTTCATTTGTTTGCTTTTGTATCTCTTTGCCTTTCTCTTGTAAACACAAACTCTGTGTGTGATGGAGGCTGTTTACTGTCTGTCTGTCTCTGCCTCTACCCAGATCAAACAGCAGGCAGATTGAACAGGGACGGAGCGCGATTGATGGTCAATCCTTTTGGGTTTGATACACGCAGGGAGGCAGGATGAAGCACTAGAAACGTGTGTGTGTGCGTGTGTGTGTGTGTGTGTGTGGGTGTGTGTGTGTGCGCGTGTGTGTGTGTGCCGTTGTATCTTCCTCGTATGAAATCTAGTCCAGAGCAGACATTAAACTATCTAAAAATATGTTTTTCTTTTGTGTTTTTCCGCCTGTCATGTTGATTCTTCTGCCCACACCCTTGCAGTGAGAGAGCCTTATGGGCACGTGTACATAATACAATGCAACATATTGCCTTCACGTTGGTCCCATGTATGATTCAATGGCCACCCTTCTTTTTTTCTTCTCTCTCTCTCTCTCTCTCTCTCTATCTCTCTCTCCATAATTTGTATGTTTGTTCTGTCTTCACGGTAGAACTGCTTCTATCGATGAGTCATGACTACTATTGAGTGGACTCTCGATTGGGAGAGTGTGTGTGTGTGTTTTTTGCAACATGGCTATTGAAAAAAAAAAACGACGGCGACTTTGCAGATAGCATCTTCGCGCCAGCTAAGTGTAAAAAAGGAGCTGCATCTGTTTGACAAATATGCTAAGACCGCTGTCATCTCAACATTGATGTCGAGGGAGATGTGAAAGGAAGGGTGATTCAAAACCCCAGCCACAGACAGACAAGACACAACCACGGTATGCTTTTTTCTTTATTGTCACATCCGCTTAAGCTTCACGTCCATAGGGCCGCGAGCGTGCTGATGTGAGCCTGCGTTACATTTCAAGGGGCTGCTCTTCCTCGCGTGGATGTACGCTTGTATCAATGTATGAATACTCCAGGGACGTGTGTGTGTGTGTGTGTGTGTGTGTGTGTGTGTGTGTGTGTATGTGTGTGTGCTCCCCTTCTCAACATCTCAACGATTTTGCTTGTTTTTTCCGAGCTGTCTAAAAAAGCAATGTCCTATACAGGATCACATTGAGATGGTAAAACCCAGCAGAGGGAATGGTTGGAAACAGAGGCTTTGTGGAGACCACAGCAATACAAGAAAGACAGTAAAGTACAGTATTACCACAGCTTAACCAGCTTGCATGGTGGGAGTTTTTTGAACTTGTACACAATTTCAACCCTTCACTGACTTTTAATTGTGAATGTGTGGCAAATGTGTCGGAAACCATGGCCAAAAAAACTATATGCACGGCCAAGCAGCAATCCCTTCTTCAGTACAAATGTGCGTGGGATATAGAGAAAGCTCCCTATATACAAATCCCTGGGGGAATTTACCATAATCTCAACGCTCTTTTCCTTTCTTGTGCTTATACGGTTAACAGTGGAGGAGATATCCGCGTGGGGTTTTTGGACATTAGAACGCCTGCTTTCACCCACCCACCCCCCCTGTTTAGAGTAGAGGCAAAAACAGAAAACGCTGCAAAAAATTCCAAAAAAATATCCTCCTATAAGAAATACAGCCTGTGCCTCTATCTGACGGGGAGACTGCGAAATTTGCAAGAGAGAAAGAGCTTGAGGGTTGGGATTTCACAGGCACTAATAAGCATTCAGCCTCATCTCCTCCTCTTGCCTTGTGGTGACTTGGCTTGCCTAATGTGTGACTGACAAGCCTGGCCGCTCTGTGTTGATTGGGAGCGATTTCTTTTCTTCTTCTTCTCCTTCTTTTTTCAGGTTGACTTAACACATGGCTGATTGATGGACATATCTGGGGCTGTGTGTGTGTGTGTGTGTGTGTGTGTGTGTGTGTGTGTGTGTGTGTGTGTGTGTGTGTGTGTGTTGTGTGAGGGATTGGTGTGTCTGGTATAGGGACACAGTCACACCTAAAGTATACCTTTACCCAGGAGGGTTTTTTTAATCTTAAACACAGTATGGCGCTCACTTGCACACACACACACACACAGGCACGCACGCACACACACACACATACTCACACACACACATGCACGCACACACACACACACACACTCACACACACACACACACACACGTTGAAACAATATAAATGAGTGAAGTAAAATTATACAGCTTAATTACTGCTTACTAACACCATATAACATATTTCAAGTTAACCAAATTGATCAGTTTTATTAACTCAAAATAGGAGACAAAGTCACAGGGACTCAAAATATTGGGATTTTTTTTGTCTCAAAATGAAGTTTACAGTTCTTAGTCAGTGTAATTATTTTCAACAATTGGGTTGACAGTGAATGGTTTTGTGGAGAGTGGAACTGTGAGGAAGATTGAGTGGATTTTTCAGCCATTTTCTCTGTGTGGTGTCTTGGTTTGGCTGGCTGGCTGGCTGGCTTAGCGGGGGGGCACATTGATTTTTGTTATGTTTTAATTTTTGTATTTTCTATGCTGCTGGATCCCTGGGCCTGCTTTGCTTAAATTAGCCCAGCAGGGACCTGTAGTTGCCAGAGTTTGAATTTAGTTTTTTTAATGGGTTTAAGGGAATTTGAACTATTTTACCACAAATTCTATCCATATCTTTACATTCTCAGTCCCTCCACACACACACACACACACACACACACACACACACACACACACACACACCACTCCTGATCAATACTTATCGGCTTTAAGCAGAGTAGTAAACTTGGAGGGGTCAGGAGATCACATGGCAGGTCAGGGCTCATGATTAGTGCTAATAATCGTAATAATACTTGCCCCCAATCAAAAGCATTAAACAGGCCTTAAGCTGGTACATTGTTTGTTGTTTAGTGGTCTATAAAGATACGATGAGCCCCTCTCTCTCTCTGTGTGTGTTTATGTAGATTCTACTCAGCATCTTAAGCAGATAAAGGCCCAGTGATCTTCTTAACTCCATCCCTGAGTCGCAGTGTTGACTTCCTAGTGGAATTAACAAAACAGCGGATGGCTCATTGATCACATCTCTTATCGCGTCCTACATTTGAAACACTACAACTACCCAGAATGCCGAGCCGACCTTGTTCATATTGTTATCGCGTGGTGTGTGTGTACAGACGGGGGGGTTAATCAAAGATCTTGCAGTGAATGAGGCATCCAGTTAATCCAGTTCTGCTAGAAACTGTATCTAGGGTAAACCCTGTGTGCACTGTCGACCCGCACAACACACACACACACACACACACACACACACACACACACACACACACACACACACACACTTAATGCGACCCACACAGATGTCCGTCGGTGGAGCGCACATCGTAATTAAAAACCGAAACAAACGGAAAAAAAGGCCCCCCCACTCGAAAGTTCATTATTTTGAAAAGCAACAATGGCACATTTTATCTACACACAATTAAAACATGAAATCAAACAAACCGGTGCTAATGCTGCTATCATTAGCAATTAGGCAACCATGACGATATCATGTCCTTTCAGTTTTTCTCCAAACGAGGGGACTTGTTCAAGACCAAAGAGAATCTGTGCTCCGGCAAAATGACATGTGCGCAACATATTAAAACACGCAATGTTAATTTATTCATGTGGATTGGTTGGGGGGTGGTCTCTTTCGCTATATCTCTGCCTTCCATACCAACTCTTCTAACCCCCCCCCCCCCCCAACCCCCCCACACACACACACACACCCCCTCCATCCTCCGTCACTCTATGAGGACTAGTAGCCAGCTAGGGCCTCGAATTAATTTGCACTTGTTAATTCCCTTTGAAAAAAAAAACGAGTGAGGAGAAGGAGAAAAGAGAAGGAGAGAAGAGAAGGAGAATTAAAAGAAGCGAGGCCAGGTCGCTGTTTGAGGTTCCTAATTGCGACGGCCCCCCGAACGTGACCTTACACATGTGAGATTTTCTCAAGTTGATGAAATATTAACTAGATTGTTAAGAGCCCCCGGAGACGGAGATCAGCTGCACTGGAAGCACTCTGTAGAGGGAGAGAGAGAGAGAGGGAGAGGGAGGGAGAGAGAGGGAAGGAGAGGGAGGGAGAGAGAGAGGGGGAGAGAAAGAGGGAGAGAGAGGAAGAAAGAGAGAGAGAGAGAGGCAGAGAGAGACTGAAAGAGGCAGAGGGATGGTGGCACCGCAACTCAACACGACTGAGGTTGATGGGGTTGTGTTTAGGAATGTGGGCATGAAATGGAACTCATTAGTTTAGGCGAGAGGGAGGAATGACAGGGACCTTTATTCATCCGTGTGTGTGTGTGTGTGTGTGTGTGTGTGCTTTGGCATACACACACACACACACACACACACACACACACCTTCCAACTTGTCTAACATGGACTGAAAGAAACTTTAATGTGAAACACACCATTCGCCTTATCTGCGGATTTTACGACCCAACATGCCGTTGGTCTCTGTCTACCTTGTTAGCGCTATACGTCTGGGCTCCACAGTATTGAGATAAGCAGAGCGAGAGACGGGGGGCGGGGGGGGGGGGTTGAATCAGGCAGAGGATGGAGTGTGATGGATGACTCGCTGGCTAATATTACCTGACAGATGGCTGAGAAATGACAAGTTGTCGGCGGCCAAAAAAAAAAAAAAAGAGAAAAAACGGTGATGATCACATCTGGATGGGCTCACGACTGACACACTAATCAACAACAACAAAAGAAACACACTTGGGGCACTCCAGTGGCGTAGTGGATAGAGCGCGTACCATATTGTAACCATGTATTACCCGTCATACAGAAAACAAACAAGTCGGTTCTTAGTATGCAGAACTCAAAACTTAGAAGTTACATTTCATATAACTCAACTAAAGATAATAAGTTGGTTCAAAGAGTAGGGTAAGAATCTCAGTCTGCCTTCACAACTAAGAAATCTAGTGAAGACAGTTGAAATTCTGAGTTGTCCTAACTTTATTTTTTGAATATTTTACAGTGCACCGAACACTTTTCAAACTAGTTCCCTTGGAAGTGCATGTCTATGGTGACACTTAACTACAGAAGAAGCATGCACATCAGACCTCAAGCACATGATACGATATTCAAGCAGACATTTGAACATCTTGTCTCATATAGTGGCTTCAACTCTGACCATGGTGCACTACACTGCAGCTTATTGAGTTGTCTGTTTTCTCTTGACCTGCTTATCATTCTGGCCCTCAAGAAGAGGACCATGCAGTCCAGAGGCGCAGTGCTGTGAATACATGGGGGACTGGCAGAGACTGTAGCCTCCTAAATAACTATCCTCCAATGCCCTACATTCATAATGTGGTCTGCACTGCAAATAAATAAAACCACCCAATTCATTCTTGTTTATCATCGAAATGTGGGCCATGCAGGCGGCCCTTTTTTCCTAGATTTTAGAGATGTGATCATTGCTTTAAAGTGGCTCTGAGGAACTTTAAGTTTGTGTTAATTCTAGCGCCCCCTTTGGACAAAAGCGGCAGTGTTTTTTTTTTACTATGCCAGCTGCTGTTCTTTGCACTTGTTTGCTGGTACATTAGAGGAAAAATTAGACTGTTTCAGAAATATTTCAAAGTTCCTCGTGGCACCTTTAACACCAGAGCTGCTTGAATTTTAGATGAATTGCATGACCACACCTGCCTCTCCATTTTACTCTGGGGGGGAGGGGGGTTAAATTAGATGAGGGGCCATCATTAGTGGCTTTTCTATTGCTTTATTGAACTGGCGGAGGAAAAAAAACCTGTTTGTCAGATAAGATAGACTAGTCCCCTATAGTCTACTGGAAAATTGCAATGTAACACAAAGCTAAAATTAAACAGGTGTTTTTGTCTTTTTATGTCAGCCTCCAAATCTGGCCCTGAGTGTTGATGCCGTGTAGAGAGAGAGAGAGAGAGAGAGAGAGAGAGAGAGAGAGAGAGAGAGAGAGAGAGAGAGAGAGAGAGAGATAGGACGCAAGGGGAGAAAATAAAAGAGAGAGAGAGCGAGAGAGAGAGGTGGGAGACAGAGAAACAAATCCCAAAAGAAAAGAAGAAGAAATAAAGCCAGCCTATTCACAGCAATCACACACACACACACACACACACACACACACACACACACACACACACACACACACACACACACACACACACACACACACACACACACACACACACACACACACACACACACACACATATAGCTACAGCCTGACTTCATGCCTCTCTCAGTATTGATCTGGTATCATGGCTCCTTGATGATGGCGCGTGTGATGCACTGCCACCGTTCTTACCACTGCTCACCATTATCTGTCACGCCGATGTCACCTTCAATCAATAGCCATCTCAGAGTTATTGACCCCCCCCCCCCCCCCCGCCACACACACACACATACAGCCAACACTGGCTCCTTCATAGAGCCACCGTCACTGCACAGACTGTGTGTGTGTGTGTGTGTGTGTGTGTGTGTGTGTGTGTGTGAGTGTGAGAGAGAGAGTGCCGCCTGACCTGTCCACGCAGGTAGTGGCTATCTCTCTCTCTCTATCTCTCTCTCTCTCTCTCTCTCTCTCTCTCTGCCGGCTTAGGTTACTTGAATAGCATCCATTCTTCCTCTGTTCCCCCTCATAGCTCTCACCTCCTCATCTATGTCCTTCTCTTGATTAGAAGTACAGCAAGAGGAAGGGGGTTGTGTGTGTGTGTGTGTGTGTGTGTGTGTGTGTGTGTGTGTGTGTGTGTGTGGCAGTTGCCCATTCACCTGTACCGTGAGCAAGGGATAAGGGAGTGCATTTCAACCAGACACAGGATCCTCGTTCCACCTGCTCTCTAGCCACTCTCTCCTCCTCCCCCTCCTCCTTCATCCTCTGCTGGCTATCTCTCTGACCATTCTTTATACTGCGTAGGATAGCAGCTGCCTGTAAGGTGATACATAGGCAAAACACACACACACACACACACTAGTATGCAGCTCACACAGGTGTCCGGTAATCATCCCTGTTTTTCGACCTCGAAGTAACCTTTGATTAAAGTAGAAAAAAGGGGCAATATTTTTTCTGCATTCTGCATCAACGTCCGAACAAAGAGCTTCATTGTTGGGCAAAACTCCTATGTAACCTGAGCATGCTTTTTTTATCCTTCCCCCCCACCACTCTCTCCTTCTTATTTAATCAGGAGAAGGGGACAGACATGCCTACATAGCTCAGAGGACAAAAACAAGGGCCAAATTGAAACCAGGGGTCCATTTTCCTTTGTGGTGTCCGTCTCTGCATTGTTTTGACTCATAATAAGGGCAGAAATATGAGCAAAAAAACAAAACAAAAAGAAAAGAAGCTGCGCCATTAATTAACTGTGTTTTTCCCAACACCCTCTTAACCAACTGACACTTGCGCACTCTCTATTCAACCCTCTAGCCATTATCAAATTGGGCCCCCATTAGCTGCCCCCAAAATGGCCTCCCAGTCAACAGGTGAACATTGAGAAAAAATCTAATAGGGCCCCCAGTTTCATTATTAGATCTTAAAGTGCACATGGAGGATCTTGCCCTTTTTTTCAAATATTTCTTTCACTGGGGAGAGGGGGAGAGAGAGACAGAGAGAGAGAGAGAGAGAGAGAGAGAGACACTGTTTGCTAAGTGCACTCCAAGAAGTGGCCCTGAAGGAGAGGACTATTTTACATGTGGATTAGTGAGCGTATCACCATGATCAGACAGAGATACAGGGCCTTGATAGACTGTCTATCTCTTCATGCCGTCTGAGGCACGGGGCCTTATCCCTTTCGTCCTATCTGCCGCAGCACACTCCTCACACACACACGCGTACACTGAGCCGTCGCTTTGGAAACTGCATGATGAGATGGGAAAGATTGGATTATAAGATGTAAGATGTGCCCTATGTGTGTGTGTGTGTGTGTGTGTGAGAGAGAGAGAGTGTCACTTTCTGTAAAGTATATCCCATACCTTTCAATGCCAATGCGAAAAGCCGAATGGGCACATGTCAGTATTCAAACACACTTTCACATGCACCTAAGAGGGCGCACACTGTCATCTTTTTTTTTTAAACTTCAAACGTCAATTCAACCTTTTTAATCTAAACACACACACGCACACACGCGCACACACACACACACACACACACACACACACACACACACACACACACAGGCCCCACAGTATGCACATGTTCAATGTTTCGTTAAGACAATCCTTCCCTTTGCTCCTAAATGGCTAAATTGTGCAATTCAGCTACTTCATTTTGCATTCTTATGGCAGACAAAATGAACACTGTCAGCCCAAGAAACCCCTCCCCCCACACTCACACACACACACACACACACACACACACACACACCTTGAATGCTATTAAAAGTGTTGTTATGTTTCCCACTTTTGGCCCCCCCCTGGTGAAAATAACACATGGGGATTGTCTGGGCCCAAGCCAAACACACTACATTTCAATATTAATTTGACTCGGCGCACCTCGGCAGGGCCTCCCCGGCTTCCTAATCTCCCGGCCGCATATCTTCATTATCTGAAAGTGTGCTTTCATCTTAATTCCATTTTCATCCATCAAATGTCGAGGAAGGTTTGACCTTGTGTGATCTCGGCGCGCGATAGCAAAAGCAAAAGGGAGGGGGAGGGAGCCAAGTGAGTGACAGAGAGAGAGAGAGGGGGGGGTGGAAACCAAGGGATTGGGGAACATGATTTTCTACCCAAGGTTTATTGCAAGTGTGTGTGTGTGTGTGTGTGTGTGTGTGTGTGTGTGTGTGTGTGTGTGTGTGTGTGTGTGTGTGTGTGTGTGTGTGTGTGTGTGTGTGTGTGTGTGTGTGTGTGTGTGTGTGTGTGTGTGTGTGTGTGTGTGTGTGTGTGTGTGTGTGTGTGTGTGTGTGTGCGTGCGTGTGTGTGTGTGTGTGTGTGAAGCCGTTCCATTATTTACTATTTTCCGTGTTGAGTTGTAGCATGCATCCAACATCCAACATACTCTTTATTCACACCTTCCCTCACACTTGCCTTTTTCTCTTACCCATCCTCCTTCATCCACTCCCTCCATTACTGTCAGTTTATTTACTCTGACGTTAGGGCTTAATTACTCATTTGTAGTAATTGTTTTCATAATCGCTCGGATGGTAATTGTCCTATGCTATCTATTGTTATGGAACAGGTGGTGGATGAGACCTGTAAGGGGAGAATGTGTGTGCATTTGTGTGCGTGTGCGTGTGTGTGTGTGTGTGTGTGTGTGTGTGTGTGTGTGTGTGTGTGTGTGTGTGTGTGTGTGTGTGTGTGTGTGTGCGTGTGTGTGCGTGCGTGTGTGTGTGTGAGTGATGTGATGTGATCAGGACATGCAAGTTGGCATTCATCTTGTGCTCTACTGATGAAATGAGGGGTGTGTGGTGGGGGGGTTTTCGTCTACAAGGCAGACAAGGAGACGCACACTCCCTGCTTATCCCGCTTGAATGATACATGCCTGTGTGATCATCCTAAAATAGAACGCCTCATTAGCAGACGAGCTGGATATGCTCTCTAACCTCTCTCTGTCTCTCTCTCTGTCTCTCTCTCTCTCTCTCTCTCTCTCTCTTTCTCTCACTCTCTTTTGCCTGTTTGGATGGCAGGTCTGATCCCTTTAAATGCAGGTTATCTGTCATCAGTGACTCCAGCTTAGTACAAAAAAAAAAAATATATATATCAGCCTGTCACTTTCTCCTTCCCTTATCTCTGTCTCTTTCTTTCTTTATCCCTCCCTCCACAAACTATCTACATCCGCTGATCCTATCAGCCACATTTGTCTCTCCCTGCGGTGACATTCATTTATGTTCCAGCTGTATAGCATTTGAAGGCTTGTGAATGGTCCGTGTGGGACAGGTATAGCAAAATAGATATACAAATAAATAAAAAGTGAGCTGCTGTTTTCGTTTTTTTTTCAAAGTGTTAACGTGCACTGCTCTCTGGCACTTGGCCGACTTCTCTTCTGTTGACGGGGTGTCATGGCTTTTTCTGCTGACACACCCGGGCCCCGGTGTCACAACCGGCTAGCGTATAGCGTTAGCGGGCCCCCTCACACAAACTGACAGGAGTATACAGGCCTTTGGTTAGATGATGCTGCGCTGCCAGTCTGCTGTGACGGATCCCGCAGCACGCAACACCCCACCCCCACCTCCCCCCCTCCACACCCCACCGATGGCAGAACTAGGAACTCACGCTGAAGGCAGGGGTGACATGTGAAATGACATGACAATGCCAAAGACCTGACACACACACACACACACACACACACACACACACACAAACACTATAACACACACACTAACACATTGACGTTCACTCGCAAGACAGAGGCCCTTGCAAGCCTGAGCGGGCAGGGAGCAAATTCACTGCACACACGCAGTACAGGGGAACATCATGCTATTCAGATGTCAGTGTACAAACAAGGACTGCAGTCGGGAGGGTACAATACAAGTAGGAAATGTGATCTGGGAGATTCGCCAGACAGACTCTATGTAAGAAACACCGGCGGCGGGCTCAGGTGTTTTTTGGTTGACGCTCACTTCCCAGTGTCTGCCAAAGCGCTTGTGACAGTTGCTCTAAGGTGGCGACACAGGAGAAGGCCCACATCCATTCCTAATGGGAGGATGTAACTTAATTCGCGATTGACAGCCGGAGATGTATCAGCTCTTGAAATCCAGCAAACGTGTGCCACAGCAGAAAATGGAGATGCATTAGTTGTTTGGTCGACAATGACAAGGACCCCTCCAACCACCCCTTGCCTCCGGTTTAGAATTGTAGAAGCTTTCTTCTTCTATCCCTCTAATGTCTGTTTTTAGCCTCATGCTATCAGTGCTATATGTTTGTCGGCCCGAAGCTAATCCACCGCAACTCAAACGCCACCACATCGATCCAAATAAAAGGAAAAACAAAAATGTCTCCTTTGCCATTCTGAGCAGGTTCAGGCGGGTTGGGCTATAAGCTTCTGCAGATGTTCAAACACATATCCCCCCAGAAGAGTATCTCTGTTACACTAGTGGCCTAATCCGCCACTTGAAGAGCAATTAAAACTTTAGCCCGGACTTTAAGAAAGTAACCATGTGTGATTTTTTTTTTTCTTGTTTTTTTTTTCTCTCTCTCTTCTCTTTCTTCTCTCCCGGCTGTGTGCATGCATGGGGTGCATGCTAATAGGACAGTGCTATAGCTGTGGTGGCACTCTTCCAAAAAAGGCATTCCAAACACACATTGGGTAAAAAGAAGAGACTAAAAGGGGAAGTGGAGGAAGAAAAGAGAGCGCAGCCTCGGATGGAAGGATCATCCAATTTTTCGTTTACTCATCATCCACTTCCATTCTTTTCTTTTCCTTTGTTTCGAACTTTTCTTATTTTCTTATCCTCCCTCCAACAGTTGCATCTTTTTTTTCGCACTTCAATTCACATTTCTATTTTTCCCAATCCAAAAGGGTTGCCAAGGTGCGAGCTCTGTTACGAAGAATGCATCCTCCTGGAGTTCCTTCGTAGGACTTTTTGTGCCAAGCCACTATTTCTAATGGACAAAAAAAAAAATATTCAGGAGCATCAAATATTTTGTGTTTTTGGCATTTCCTGCTGTCTTTCTGGATGTATTAAACAGTCTTTTTCCTACTGGAGCACATATATTTATACAGCTAGTTCCACTGCCAAAGACTGCAATAAAGGGAGTCGGTAAATACTCAAGAGAGCGACAGTGGACAAGCACTGAAGGACATGCGATTGATCTGTGCGCCGTCAGATCATAAAACGACCACATGGTAAAATTGAAGGCTTTAGAGATACTTTTTTACAATCTCAAAGATCGACAAGAGACCGCTAATGGCGCCCATCAATTCTTTGACGAGCGTGTGCTTTGTTAGCCCGTATAATGTCTGCAAGTCTTCTAGTAAAAGTGTGTTTTTTTTAAAAAGGTGTCTACAATGTTATTATCTAAGTAGTTGCACCCATGGGGATTGTATGACCTCACAGCTCACATCATTCGAACTGAAAGAGTGTCTTAGTCTTTTGAAATCCATTACTGTGTACATAGTTTCAGGTTAGGCACTGGGCAATGGATGCTCTTGTCAGGCAGTCTGAAAGTATGCAAAGTATGGGTTCAAACTGAGCCGAGTAGGGCAAGAAGTACACAAAACAAAACACTTGTTGAATCTTCGTTGGCTCGGACGATAGTGTTGAGACAAATCAGTCTTTTGAACCCGCGAGAGTTCTCTTTTTATCAGGGATTTGTTTTTCTCCCAGAAATCTTGGGTGTTCTTTGGGAAACTGTTCCCCCCTCCAGGTTTTCTCTTTCTTCATCCTGAGTGGCCTGGGATGGAATGTGTGCGGAGGAGTGGAGAGGAGTTTTGAAGGAGAGGGGGAATGAGAGAGGGGAGTGAAAGAAGAGCAATGGAGCTTGACATGGGACCAAAGCTATCATCCGGGCTTACAACACGATACCTGAGACTCTACGGGCGGTCGCAATAACAAAAGCCACGAAAGACCGGATACTTTAGAACCAAAATTCCCCCAACTTACCCTGCCCTGACCAGCACCTTTTTCTTCAAAGTCCCCTGGTCACTCATTTAGGTGGGTGGGGGGTGGGAGGGGTGATAACATACCTGAGAGACCAATCCTCATTGGGTCTCTTGTTTTGGACTGCTATCAGTGGCCTGTGCATAGTTTAGCCTGGTAACGTGGTAATTAAACACAACTGAGCAGCACCCAAATAGAACCTGAGTCCACCCTGATCAGATTCCAAATAGATTTCCAGTCAAGACAATTCACCTTATACCGTATAGCTGAATAGGGTAGTAGTCTCATTTATCACTTCAGGGTCCTGATGTCTTTAATCCACAGTACTGGAATTACAACAAGCCTTCACCTTGCACTTGAGCTTTGTAAAAAAAAAAAAACGGGCGATTGGGTGAAGCCAATTTTCGTCTATGTTTCTTGCAGTGCTAGCGTGTCTATTTGGCACTCCTCTTGCGAGTCTCAGGTGGCTTATCACAGAGTCGCTGTGTGGTGGTTGCCCCATTAAAAATGAAACATGGCCGTCTTAATTACCGACCGGCACTTTTTGGCAATCATGGTCCTGCGTACTCATGTGTCAATCCAGGGCCTCTCACTTCCTTCTCGGCGTCTCTGTTCTCTTTCCCCCCGCTGTTTGGCTGGCCCTCTCTATCTGTCTTTTCCATCTCACTCACTCCTCCTCTCCCTCCCCTCGGTATCCCTCCATCTCTGCTGCTTGACTGCAATAAGACACTGGGCCCCTGCAGTGCATGCTTTGCTCTCCTCGCCCCCCGAAAATCCAGACCAGCCACAATTACTTCCCTTGGTTCAACGGTAGCGGGTCACTGCCATCCGCCATAGGTACTTAGAGCTGAAATAACACACACTGTGTGTTCCAAAAACCAGACCCTATACCACAAAGGTACCTGCACTGTGTGACCCCACCCATGGGTCTCTGGTGAAGGTGGTCTTAATAATACATCCAGATATGTAAGAATGAATGGCTTCAAGGCGAGACAAGGCAGGAAATGACTTCATTTTTTCAAGCATCAGGTCAGTTTTGCTACCATAACATCTCTTCCTTCATACTAGTATAAGTGTCTGTTTGGGTCTGCATATTTCTCGTATACAACCATCTTTTACGGCAGTTATCTCAAATTTAGTTTTTCTGGAAATACTCTGGACCACAAAATCGCCACTTCTGAAGCAATTACATCCACTCAACTTTTCATAATCATTTTTAGCAATAGTCTGAAGGTTATTGCTGAGGGATTTGTTCATATGTTGTTTTGATTTATGATACATTTTGTTCTTAACAAAAATGCTGAAACAATACTGAGGAATTGCGAAATTTGTGTATCAAAACATTGTAATACAAATAAATACTTGTTTTAATGTTAGTTATCAACTGGCAGAGATTCATTATGCCAACTACAAGTTTAAAAATCTTCCCCTATTCACAGTGTCTGGCTTTACTGATTGCCATTGGTCATGTTGAATGGGAAGACAATTAGAAAAAACTTTTTTATGGAAATATTTGAGCTACTGTCAAGCCTCAGGTTGTGTGCCTTGTCTGGTGTTTTCAACCAGTGTCGTGATTTGAACGACTCTGACATTGCATGCAAAGGTATAGGATGGCTCTACGTCCAAACAATGTGTTACCCATTTGGGCTTTACTGGCAGATAAAAGAAGAAAGGACGGCTCAAACTAAAGTGCTGTTGACAGCGCCTCAACGTTTGGTTAGGGTTAGGGGTTGGGGGTTGGGGGTTGGAGGGGAGGAAATGAAAATCATATCCGAGGGGGTCACACATTATTGACATGAGTGGCACGCCCCATGTTTTCATTGGCTCATATAGCTCCCACCGTTGAGTCAGGGGAAAGCCCATGTGTTTCCCCTTTAGCATCCAGGAAATAGACCGGGCCCAAACTATGGACAGAGCTCCCCAATAAACCTGTGGCTTGTTTACGTTGTTGATTCACTCAATCACCCGTGGCTGGCACCGCTAGCTTTCAATCACATATGCACACCACCCCCTTCCAGCATCTGATAAAGATACAGTCAAAAAATAATGCTTACTTGTAATGAAATCCATGCATTGGAGGCCTGGCAGGGGGCACAGCAATGGGGGGGGGGGGGTTTGCTACTTACTTTTATGAATGGATATAAATGTATGGAGGGTGTTAAAGTACAGCAATTTCTTAAGGCATTTGCAGTTTGTTTTATCTCTTAATCCAGGCTTTAAAAAAAAAATCATCCATCACATAATAGACAATAAACTGACCCGATCACCAAGTATATTGCCTTTAGAAAAAAAAAAGTGGTTCTCCTTTAACATTAAATGGGATTTGAGCCATGACATTTCATTGTGTATTATGTGTGTGTGTGGCTCGGTCACGGTGTAGATTGATTGGCAGCAGTGTGGAGTGTGAGGTGCAGGAGGTCAGGGGAAAACACCATCAAAGGGCATGTACTCAGTCAGGCTTAACAAAACCAACGCCTGCTCTGAAAAGTGGCCAGTAGCTGGTGGTGAGTGTGGGGGTCAACTCTGTGCTATATGACAGCATGGCCAGACGGATACATGGGAAACACTATCACAGTGACACACCCACAGCCGGCTATAGTAAAACATCTCTCCGTCGCCATCTCTGGTGGGGAGAGAAAGAGATAAAGAGAGAGAGAGAGAGAGATAGAGAGAGAGAGAGAGAGAGAGCGAAGCCTTGGTTGTGACAGCCAGAAAGCCATATGTGACTTCACATGCTGTGCTGGACAAATACAGCACACACATGCATACATGCACACACAGACACACGCATACAAGCACACACACCCACACACACACACACACATGCACACACTTATGAGGTGAAAAAAATGACTTGGAAAGCATGGCGTTTTATTGTATTCATTTATTTAAAAGACAGAGAATGAAGGGGGCGAAGGTTGCCATGCAGACGCTGGTTGTTGCAGATTCTAATCCAAAGCCTCTGGGCGATCTCTGCATGAACTCCATTTCTGCTCTGCAAACAAATTAGCTCTTTTTCTCTCTCTCTCCCTCTCTCCCTTATATCTATCTTTCTCTCTTTCTCCCTCCAGTCAGAATAAAGGGAAATTCAGGTGAATAAAATCTATTTGTTCATTTAACTCCCTCAGCCCCCCCCCCCCTCCCTTTTCCGTCTTTTTCTCTCTTTCTCTCTCCCAAACTCAATTTTCCCTCGGTGCGAGCCTGCTTCAGTCTTTTTTTTCCTTTTTTCTCGCCGGCAATTCATTAGGCAGCAGTGGTTTCATTTGCACCATTAGAAAAAAAGTATGTTTCCTTAAGAGTGTGGCACTCCACTCAATCTGATCCAAAGTAATTGATTCTTTTTAGACCACACTCAAGCTGCGGGACCTGTTCACACACACACACACACACACACACACACACACACACACACACACACACACACACACACACACACACACACACACACACACACACACACACACCACACCTCACACATGCAAATGTTTCAGTTAAATACAGTTGAAACACACACAACAACAAACAAACAAACAAACAGACATAGCAAGAAACGACAACCAAATACAATGGTTTAATAGAGTATCCTCTCTTCTCAAGTGTTTAATTATGCAACAAATGTTTGACTATCCAAGTCAAATTCCCATGAATATTTATCCCAATTCATTTGTTGAGTGTTGCTTGTAATTACATGGGAACATGATTTATTGCCAAGATTGCTACTTTAGCCAGCCAGCAAGAGAAAAATAACGGAAAATATATAAATATAAAAGCACCGCACACACACACACACACACGCACACACGCACACACACACACACACACACACACACACACACACACACACACACACACACACACACACACACACACGGCTCGACATGTCTCGGTGTCTGCCTCTTGGATTAAATGTGAGATGAGTTGGTGGATAGATGGACAGAGGGCCATGTTTGATGTAGGCCTGTATACTGTATGGCCTTGTTTATCTATTCTTATGATGAGACAAGGAAACAAGGAGGATAGGAGGAAGTGTGGGGGGGGGGGGTGGACATGAGCAAGTGTTAAGGTCCAGCAAAGGGGCTGGCAGCAGAGTAGACATATACAGCAACCCAGAGCCAAGCTCTGACCGTGTTTGTATTGAATTAATGAATAGCATTAGCCATTTGTCATGCCATTTATTCCGGTAATGACCAAGCCTCACCTCACCATGCTCACTCTCCCTCTTTCATCCCTCTCTTTTCCTGTCCTGCCATTACCTTTGTACGGCACATTGAGAGAACTACAGGCATAGGCGAAGATTTGTGGGGGGTATGCAGGGGATTATGTGTCATTTTTTCCAACCCACCCCACAAAAGAGATACAAATAACAGTTCAGGCGGCTGACACATGTATACTGTATATGCTTTATACATGTTACTATACACTACACCCCAACAGTGGAACATGCTGTCTTCACCTTGCCGAGTTTAGGCCAGCGTTCCAGTGGCTAACTAGCCTTGCGCAAGTCAGACAGTGGTAATGTGAGTAGCTGGCTAGCTAGCTTGTTCAGCCCAATACACTTCATTTTCTTAAACTAGACTGTGTCAACTGTGTAGGACGAATGATAACAGTATTCGGTTTCTAACGTTTGCCTTATGTTACTAGCTAACATTTGCCTTACCTCACATTAGCTAAAAGCTATAGCTGATAGCACACCCTTTTCATCTCCAATCAATGACCACCTGCATCATTGCCCCCCCACCAAATGTTGAAGCGAAACCTGCGCCCATGTGTACAGGGAGAGGAAGAGCGACAGGTTGAGAGGGTGAGACAGACAGGGGCCTGGGCTCTAATAACATGCTCTGTTACTGCTCGACTCAGGACACTGCTCGATAACGTGTTAGGCACAGGCTACACATATTGACAGAGTGCACCCACAGCTCATCTGGCAAAACCTATTATGTGTGTGTGTGTGTGTGTGTGTGTGTGTGTGTGTGTGTGTGTGTGTGTGTGTGTGTGTGTGTGTGTGTGTGTGTGTGTGTGTGTGTGCCTGCCTGCCTGCATGTGATGCTCAAAAGCCAATCGAGTACATTTTCCTGTTTGTATGCAGTCGTCTTTGCATCGGCGCACTTCACTGTGGCATCAAAGAAGACCTCCTCCAGGGCCGGACGCTCAGTTTCACCTTGTCCTATTTTTTATAGTGGGCACACAAACAAGTGAATGAGGCCTGGCCCATTCTTCCCTGTTTAGTTAGTATTTAGCACACAGCTTTTAGGCTGCTGCCATGTCTGCTTGGTTCCCGCTTGAGAGAGCTTATGAAAGACTCCCCTTGTGTCTAGCCTCCCTCCATAGTCCCTATATTGCAGGTCTTTATTGAAAGTGTACAGGGTGAGAGAAAGGCGATGCCGTGTTTGCTGTGCTATCAAGGCCTTATTGTTGGCTATTGTGATAGAGCAGATTAGGTAATGTGTTTCATTTGTGGTAAGGAGTCAGGAACTTGGGTCCCTTCGAAATCAATACTAGCACCCTTCTACGCCTACCACAAAGCATATATAGGCTGTGTTCGAAAAGCCATACTAACGTCCTCCTTCCTACGTACTCAACATGTATATACATACTGTCTACGTATTGATCGATTGTGTATGCTAGGTTCGTCGGACTGTTTACATTGTAGTATACAGAAGCAATAAATACACTTCTGTGTCGTTTGAAAGGACGATATGCATTGTGGGGCGGTTGAGTAGGCAAAGTAACCTATTGATTCCATACACAAAATCTTCCCTGAAGTAAATATTCATCCGGGGCATTCCACGCCTATACACAAACTCACACGCACAACCACACCATACTCAAATTGACGTAAAGATTAGCATGACTAAGACGTTATAGTATGGCTTTTTCGAACACAGCCATTACTCCTCCATATCCCTTTTCCCCCTTTCCCCCCTCAATCTATTTGCTCTATCTTGACCAAATAAAATCCCCCTTTTTTCCTATTCCAATATCCAAAATGCTCCAACTAATAAAGATAAATCAAAATAAAAAGTCCCCTCCTTTGATAGTGATAGTGATAGTGACTCCGTGGCCCTTTTTTGGTTTGTCTTTGTATAGCCGTTTCGCCGAGTGACCTTCTCGGTGGTGAGCCAGCCCCAGGACCCTCAACAGCAGCTGCAGGGATCGCTGCAGAGCTGCTACGACAGCGGCCTGGAGGAGTCGGAGACGCCCAGCAGCAAGAGCTCGTCCGGCCCCCCTCCACCCCGGCTGGGGGGCCTGCCCCTGCCCGAGGACCAGGCCTACGAGAGGACCACCCCTGACGGCAGTGTCGGTGAGGCAGAGCACATGGAGAATGGTAGGGGCAAACACTGAAACAAGGAGATTTAGAAAAAAAAATATATTAAGATATAGTATACGAGGGAAACACACACATACACTCACACAAGCGCCAAAGGTATAGAGTACATATAGGCAGTTTCACAAACACACATAAAACATGTGAGGTTTCTTCTGATATCTCTTTTTAGGTTTTTTTTTTGGCGAGGACGTTTTTCGTCCAAGGCTTAGTCGGTTTCTGTAGGGTGTTAAGGTGTGATGTGTTTGTGGAGGTTGTGATAGTAGTAGCTGTTGCAACTTCGTTATTAAAAAAAAAGCTAAAGCCCTTCCACCCCAAAAGTACATGATGTGAAGACGATAGCCCGGGGATCTATTCTTAAAACCCTTGTTCTCTTTCAGTAAAAACCTTTGGGTTTATTTGATCAAAGGGGACAAGAGACACGCACATTCTTTTAACATCAACACCTTTCCAAGGCCGTCCTTCTCCTTTTCATTTTTCGGCTCTGTTTTCAACACAGTTCACGTTGAATTTGATGTGTCATCTAGATTTTTCAACTTGACTAGAAGATAGATTTTTTTGTTTAGTTTTCTCTGTAATATTTAAGATTATAGGGCAAAGGAGGAAGAACAGTGGGTGATGATACCAAACTTGGCATTGTTTAGGAGTTGTTATAGAATCACAAATGCTACTGATTTGCGTTTGGCTGGAGGCCCTTATGAGGGAGTTCAAATGTTTTCTAAAGTTGGCAGATAGGACTGATGTTGTGTAGGTTTGAATATGGAAAATACTGCGGAAAAAAAAATGCCATTAGGAGCAACGGAGCCTATTGTAAAGGGCGAATTCTCTCGATGCAGTACTGTGTATGTACCCTTGCAGAACCTTCTCATAGCTTTGCCAGAGCTAGTTTCCTACCAATACCAAGAATCTGTGTGTGTGTGTGTGTGTGTGTGTGTGTGTGTGTGTTCGTGTGGGTGCGCAGTGAGAGATGAGGGTAATGGTCCTATTCATAGTCTAGCAGTCTGCGGCGATGCTTAACAAGGAGTAGCTGTCTTGAGAGTGCTAAGCCTAAGTGCAGAGAGGCTTCCCCGCTGCAGCTTAGGATAAGGATATTCAAATGGCTTAAAGATCCCCACATTCTCCTCCATTCAGAGAGGGAGGGAGTTGCTTTTCTTAAGGAGGATGTCCTAACCTATTTTAAGATCATTGTGCTCAATATTATGAAACCTGGACAATAAGGTGGCCTTACCTTGTGAAGGGTTGAATGGCCATAGTTATGGGTTTGCAATGACCCACTCTGCAACAGTTAGAAAGTCAAGCAAAGCGACCAGATGTGTGCACTTAAAAACAGCCATTTGCACAGGTGGCTTTTTTCTCTCAAATTTCAGGCATTAATGGAGATTTAAAAGGGATTTGAAAGGGGTTCAATGTGAGCTGATAAGGCTACCTTGTGGATATGCACGATCTCAATTTTTTCAGTAAATGGGCACCCATTCACTTCCTCAATGACACCCGATTTAAAAGGCTCATTCAAATGTGTTTTTTAGAGTCAATGGACAAGGACAGCTGATAGAAGATACCACCATGTTAGATCAAAAGGCATGATCAGCCTGTCAATCAGATCCACCTTGAGAACAACAATAGCATACATAGCCTTACATCAAATCAATGCAGACATGGCTTATCAAAACACACAACAAAGCACATGTATCAACAAAAAAATATATATTGTCCAATTTGTAATTCTTTACAATTGTGCACATTTACCCAAGGTGTATGGTAATACATTTCACATTTCAATTTTGGTTTCAGCTCAGCGCAAGCATTTGATGTTAGCTTTCAGAGAATGTACTATTGCAAAGTGTTAGTGGAGCTTAGGAGGGGATGTGTTGTCTGGAACATAGTCAAGGTCAATACATGAATCAGTCTCTGTCCAAGAGAAAACAACATGCTCCGCTGCTGCCTCGCTATATCTTTAGTGAGATCAGCTGAACTTCTAGCGGTAGTGTGTGTGTGTGTGTGTGTGTGTGTGTGTGTGTGTGTGTGTGTGTGTGTGTGTGTGTGCGTGCGTGCGTGCGTGCGTGCGTGCGTGCGTGCGTGCGTGCGTGCGTGTGCGTGTATGTGTGTGTGTAGATGGAAAGGCTGTATGCCTACGAATGAAACTTTGAAAGTGAGTGAGTGCATTTGAATATTTGCCCATTTCTGTTCAAAATTGTGTTTTTCTTCCCCCCTCAAAGCAACCTCAGTTTTCAGTTTCGGAATTCTTACGAGGTTTGCTGGCAAGCGGGTGAGCTTTTGCCTTGCAGGTTCTGAGAGGATGTAATTGGTCAAGGTTCCTGTCAAGTATATTCCCAAGGAAAAAAAGCAGCTCTACAGTACATTCCCTTCATACAGTGTCCTTGAGGCAGACACTGAACACCTGCTTGCTTTCGCCTTATGCTATAGGTCACTGTGGATAAGGACATGGGCTAAATACCTTAAGTGTAAAGTGAATGCAATCATCTTAAGGTTGAGGGCAAATATTGGCAAACTGCTGCGGCCTCTCAGGGGATGCTAAATCGAGTCATTAACACACACTCCTCCCCCACCCCCCCTTGTGCTATACAATCAGAGCACACACACACACACACCATCAGAGCTAGTTTTTAGCTCAATATGGAAGCCGCAGACCCTTTTTCGAAAAATGAAGGGGAATTATGAGGAAAGAGGGAGAACAAAAGTTAGCAGATGGCTAGCTCTGGTGCCCAGTGCTGGCTTGGGCGTCGTTAGCGACAGGTAATTGCAGGCGTTTTTTACGTGCGTAACGCGACAGTGACTGGTGAACAGAGTGTGCTTCCTTGTCCTGTGGAAAGGACAGAAGAGGGAAGAGAGAGAGTGGAGTGTGAGGGTTTGGATTTAAGATCAGATGACGGACCATTCAAAGCTATACCCAGGATTTGATTCGTGTTTGTTTCCATCATAGTTTTTGATTGCCATTGTCAACACACACACACACACACACACACACACACACGCACACACACACACACACACACACACACACACACAGACAAAACACCCTGTCTGTTTTTTCACCCTCCCGCGCCACATCCTTTCCTGTCTTTGCACACACTGCACCACGAGGGACCATGTTTTCCTTTTCTTTTTTTTTTCTCATCTCCTCCATCAAGGTCATGTTTCCATCTGTATTATTTCCTATTCGTTGACTTCTTTCCATGGGGAGTGTCAACACAAAAAAAAGGAGAACAAAAAACAACAACCTCTCCATCCAAGAGCAAATTCTTCTTCTCCCAAAACTGACTCCAGGAACAGGGAGTGTCTGGGTCATGGTGTGGGGATGGTACTTCGCACATTCTTTCACCCATTCCCCACTCGCTCTGTACAAACCTTCAGACAGAAAACTCTTATAGCGGCCTTGATTTGAGAGTGAAAAATACATCCAACAGTCAGGAACCCTTGTGATAATCCTGCCTCCCATCTTTACACAATGTCTCTGAATCGCGTTCATTTTCAAACAGTTCACCCAGAAGTCAATAGTCTTTTGATTTAGCCTTTTTTTTTTTATCAAGAACAAGAAACACATCAATGTATTAGCATATCATACCCAGGCGAGCACATCGGGGCCCATGTATTACTCTCTCTGCACGCTTGGCATTTGGCACATTTCATAAAGTCTTGATCCTGTTTGATGCACAGCTGTGGCCCCTCACTTATTCATAAAGCGTACACCCGGTCGCTCATCAGATATTCATAAACGCTGAGTGTTTGCAGTCAAACAACCCGATTAGGCCGGTTATGGAAGAAGGCCCCCGTTTACAGACAGTTAAGGACGCTATCGGCGGGGTCAAAGACATGCGCTTCATTATTGATCTTCCACATTGCCTTGGGGATACATGGAGGGCGGGTTCTAATTCTGTGTTTGGTTGGAGCGCACCTTTAAAATAACACACTACCCCACATTGCCCTTTCATAAAGAGCAAACGGGCGCTAAGATATTTTCATGTGAGACCTCCATACCTATCTGCGGGCGTTGATGATGTCATATCATTGTTCAGTACATCAGGGCAAGGGTACATACTGTGTAGCCTATGTCTTTGTTGCTGCAGGTCACGTCAACAATGATATTTATAGCAGGAATAATAGCGGTTATTCTATGGAATGCTAATGTATGACTTCAACCTTTCCCCTCTTATCAATGCATCACTATGTGCTGCGCTGCAAGTGGCTATACAGGTAAACACAGTCGCTGTATATCCTCTTGACTTGAGTATGTAGCCTATTGCAAAAGGAATCACTTTGTGTATGAGTTGTAAGCAAAAGGGACTATTTTTATATTTCTTCCATATTGTATGGATTGTATGGTGATCGCCAGCAAACCGCAAGGATATACAGTAACATTAGTTTACTCCACTTTGTATTCACTGCTTCATCACAGTGTGTCTATAGCAGAGGCCGCTGGCTGATGTCGTTTATGCTGCCTCCGCTAAGACAGATGAATAGTGCAAATTTATTGTAGCCTCCGAGAGAGTGATAGCACGTCCATACCAGATGCTAACATTAGCATGCGGCCCACGTTTCTGCGCTTTGGATGCCAGACAACTTAACTTAACTTAACCCAACACACACACATACCCCGACACAGACACACACACAAACACACCAACACACACACACCCACACACATACACACACACTGATATCCACACATACACTATCTCTCCTCTGCTGAGAGATTTTGGGCTACCACTGTTCATCATCATTTAGTGTTTGGCTAGCCGGCCGAATGGAGAGCACAGACAAGAGGCACATCAGCCAGGTAATTACCAAGTACACACACACACACACACACACACACACACACACACACACACACACACACACACACACACACACACACACACACACACACACACACACACACACACACCATCTGAGCAGTAGCTTGCATACACACAAGGTAAAATAACAAGACATTAAAGAACAACCAAGACAGCCTGGAATGCACAATTTTTACTCTAGAAATCCACATGTTAAGCAGGTGCACACAAGCTGTGGCACAGGAAAAACACATAAGCTCTGGCCATCACACACACACACACACACACACACACACACACACACACACACACACACACACACTCATTCAGCACAATGAGGCACTGCATCATTTTCCAGCACTGTGAAGCACCTTACTAAATCACTCCATTGTTGCTGTTTCTCTCTGTTCAAGAAGCTATGCCCATTGGAATGCAGCTTAGATGGTCAATAATGTGTGTGTGCGTGTGTGTGTGTGTGTGTGTGTGTATTTGTTTGTGCGTGTGTGCATGTGTTACTCCGTTCATTAGGCAAGCCCAATTGTAGGGCCAGATGGCGAAGCGAGTTTGTTTAATTAAAACCATTCATATTTCAAGAGCCGAGAGATGGCGGCACTCTTAGGTCTGATTTCCCACAACTTGGTGGAGCGGATGGGAGTGTGTGTGTGTGTTGCGTGTGTTTGTGTGTGTTGCGTGTGTTTGTGTGTGTGTGTGTGGCGGGTAGAATGCAGTGTAGTGAAGAATCTCTCAGCGGAAGACACTGGGGCCATCAGTCAGTATGTTACACACGCACTAACCCCAAGTTAGTTTTATCAAGTTAAGAAAACACTGATTTAGAATGTAGAAATCAAGAAAGAAATTATAATCAAGCTCTGTGGCAGCCAGACATGGTAACAACAATGGTAACAACAATGAATTTGCGACATTCAAGTAACTGCCAATAACGTAACAATTTTTCAGTTTTTAATGTAATACAATCCGATGATGTAGTAACTTAGCAATAACATAATAACATGTCCGAACCAATAAGGTTACACCTTTTTCTCATTAGCCTATAAGCTGGGTTTAAAAATACCCTGTTAAAATATAATAACCAGAGCTGATAATGTCATAATATACTTGTATCCCTTTATTTAGGTTTGATTTATTGGCGATATAAAGTAACACATTTCCTTACTATTGCCTCTTTCAAATACCTGCTCAAAGGACGTCACCGCACAAACAGAGACGACATCCACTTCAATTTTATTTCAATAGGCTTACACTGCTTTTTTTTTCGTAATTTGGATGAACTTGCCCTTTAAAACGACTTCAATCACAATGAAGAGGGACAGGAAGAGAGGAAGATTAAGACTTTAAAATGATTAAAGTTCAAATGATAAATCCTTAAAAGGAAATAACGGTGATAGAACAAAAGGTTTAGCATGGATGTGCACTCAATGCAGTGTAAATGAAATACAAATCAAAACAAGACTTGACACACAAAGACACACACACACACACACACACACACACACATTCACACACACACTCACACATATTGCGGCGGTCCGAAGTGTGGATAATGGAATTGTTGGGCGTGGAAGCTATACAGGCCGACTGACACCCACTGCTGACAGAGATTAAAAAAGCCATTCAGCTGCCTCACAAACCCCCGTGCACAAGAAAAAGTGTCATGCAGTCGGAAAATACGGCAATCCGTTTCAAAAGAGTGCAGCCACTTTATATTGCTTTCAAGGCCCCGTGTTGTGCATGTACAAGAACGTGACGCATTCTCACACACACACAGAAGAAAAGAAAAATGGCAGCGGACGTGCATTTTCTATATTTATTTTCTTTAACAATGTGCTGGCCGTCTTGTTGTGTGTTTTCATACATTGTCTCACAAAATGCGGATGCAGACAGTTGGTAAAGACAGTTGGAAGGGGACATGACTGCATTCTCAATGGGCAGACGTGTGCATTTTCTTGTGTGTGCTTTTTGGGGTGCAACCAAGCAGCGCCTATAGATACTTGGGCTCGTCTCCAAATGGCAGTATATGGGCATTTGTTAGGTTTCGGAATAAAGAAAGAAAAAAGGATGACTTTAAAGGCACTCCGAGGAGCTTTCCGCTTTTGTTAATTCTTGCACCCCCTTTGGACAAAAGTGGTAGTGTTTTGACCACGCCAGCTGTTGTTCCTGGGTGAGCGTACCCATGACAAAGGCATTAAGAAAAACTATATAATGTACAACATAGCATTCTTTGCACGGATGGTTTCGTTTGCTGTTACATGTCATTCGTGATCATCAGAGGAAAAATGAAACCGTTGCAGAAATATTTAAAAGTTCCTCGTGGCAACTTTAACAAAATACTCATTAAAAATAAACAGATGTTTATTTAGAATGCACCTTTGCTTTTTTTTCACATCTTTCACCCATATCATCACTCCTTGGCTGGGCTTAATGTGTCAGATGTAGTGTTGCAGGGAAGGGGGACTGGTGGGGCGGTTCTACAATGAAGACAATTAAACACCTCCGAGGCACTCAGCCAACATTCTCTCTCTCTCTCTCTCTCTCTCTCTCTCTCTCTCTCTCTCTCTCTCTCTCTCTCTCTCTCTCTCTCTTGCTCTCTCTCTCTCCCCTCCCAGGCACTCTGTCTTCTGCTTGTTTTCCCTCCTCCGTCTGCTTCAAACCTCCTCCGCAGATCCTTATGCCAGCTTCACACAGGCCCATCCATAAGTGGAAGGCAGCCCCTGATTGGTTCACCTAGCCATCAATCTAGCCTCCGAGTCAGACCGGGCCCTCCACACTTTCTGTGTGTTAGTGGAAGGCAGCCCCTGATTGGTTCTTGTAGTTTTCCAAGTCAACATAGATCGACGTATAAGCCCGTGAGATAGACGGCTGGTCTTAGGAGGCTAGACTGACAGATGTTAAGTCTGAACAACGGGCTCTGATTGGTTATTTTTGACCATTATTAAATGGATGCAAATAATAGTTTTTTTAGGCGACTCACTTTTGTTTATTTGTATGTGCGCTTTCTTAACCTTGATAATGTGTGTGTATGTATGTATTTATGTGTGTGTGTGTGTGTGTGTGTGTGTGTGTGTGTGTGTGTGTGTGTGTGTGTGTATGTGTATGTGTGTGTTTAGATGTGTGTTTGTTTTCATGTGTTGTGCGTGACAGAACTTTCACACCAGTAGCATATGTGTGACTGTTTTGGTTATTTTTCTCACCTCGGGGGAGACTTGTTGAAAGAGCACAAACCAACAAGAAAAATAAAAATACACACACACACACATTCAGGTGTTCACACATTGTGTAGGCCGACACCATGCTGGGGCCTCTCATGCATTCATTCATGCATTCTCCATACATACTTTACTTCATGTGCACACTCCGTAGCTCACAGTAGAGACACATACACAAATCCATGCATCATAATCTACGTGTCGCTCTGTTCTGCTGTGTTAACACAACATTCTTTCTCATTAAAAAAAAAATAACTTGCCGGAAATTTAATTTTGCGCACAGGGAATGCTGTATGGGTTATTTAAACACATCACATGTATATGATTAGAAAAGGGGTTTTCAGAGAAAGCTCAAACGGTAGACTTGTTTCACAACTGGAACCAGATGTGACCATGCTTACGGCCAATATGCATGAACGGGATTACATTTTTTTAAGGGAAGGTGTTTTCCAACTTTCGCAAGAGATATCCGGTATGTTTCTTTTGAGTGTGTGTGTGTGTGTGTGTGTGTGTGTGTGTGTGTGTGTGTGTGTGTGTGTGTGTGTGTGTGTGTGTGTGTGTGTGTGTGTGTGTCACTCTTTTTGACCTTTTAAGGTTAGGATTTGCAAATAGTCTACATTTTACTTCCGGCTGTGTTCATGTGTATGAGCTGACCCATGCATGTTCGACGAGCCTCCTGTCTGTTTAGCTAACACATTATGTACGTGTGGCAGCCTAACCTTTCACCATTCCAACATTGCATATTTGGACCCTCCACTAATATTATCCCAAACACTGATTTAAACTACTGAAAAACCAAAAAAAATAATAATGTAATAATAATTATAAAGAGTCTGGGTTGACTCATGTGTGTCTGCTTGAGCAACAGCTTGCATTGCCACATAAACTGGCATTCCTTCTGGGTAAGGGATTTTAGTCAGTCAACTCTTTACTCTGCCAGCAGCGTCGGCTGCTATACCGCTAATTGATAGCAATTAGCTCGCATTATTTAGGAATTTGACATCGTGTTCGTCTTTCAATCGGAGTGGTTTTGATGACTCAGACGCACACGGCTTAACGCTGTCAAACCATCATAACAACGGAGCAAACAAATAATGCCTGCTTGCTGCAACGCGCTATGCTGTACGCCAATGATACTCATGACAATATGCATGTTTCAGACATGGTTTTAGTGTGTTGCTAACGTGTGTGTGTGGTGGGAGGTGTGTGGGGGGGGGGGGGGGGGGGTTAACAGCAACAACAAGAGAATACTGATATAGTTGTAATTCTGCCTATAGTAGAGGCTTGGCCCACCTTTCGTATATGCAGTTAAACACCACAGGGTTGTATCTGCTGAGGAATGTTATGCTGGTTATAAACTATTCATAGAATCTTCAGAAAGTGTTGTTGATCAATAGGGGCTGCTGTGTGCCGTCTATTTGAACACACTTTACATCACAGTGTGTGTGTGTGTGTGTGAGAGAGAGAGAGAGAGAGAGAGAAAGAGAGAGAGTGCATGCGTGTGTTCGGGTGTGTGAATCCATGCAGAGATGTATTATACTCTCAGCAGTGCCACAAGACTACCTCGGCCCACCAGAACTTATTTTTACTGCCCTCCTTCTCTCTCTCTCTCTCGCTCTCCTCGCCCTGTAAAAATAGATGAAAAGCGTGTAACAAAGGTGGAAGGGGGTTATCCTCCTGTGCTCTCTCTCTCTCTCTCTCTCTCTCTCTCTCTCTCTCTCTCTCTCTCTCTCTCTCTCTCTCTTTGAGGACATGGTTAATGTGGAGGCAGGAGGGAGGGATATAAATGAAAAGCCAACACGGTTGATAGAAGGAGACTCTTGCTTTCCCCCATGGCTGTGTCTCTGAATAGCACCCACTGCAACCTTTGACACAGGGGGGGACGCCACACACACACACACACACACACACACACACACACACACACACACACACACACACACACACACACACACACACACACACACACACACACACACACACACACACACACAGCCTCTTTGTGCATCTGTGCATGTTCTCTTGACCTGACAATATCCTCCTTATAGTTGCTCTACCTAGGAATTTCATCATTTTATTTGTGTGTGTGTGTGTGTGTGTGTGTGTGTGTGTGTGTGTGTGTGTGTGTGTGTGTGTGTGTGTGTGTGTGTGTGTGTGTGTGTGTGTGTGTGTGTGTGTGTGTATGTGTGTGTGTGTCCATACCCACTATGTCGTGGACACAATTGCTCAGGGTCATATTGGCATTAGCGGAAGATGTTTTTTTTCATTTTTTATCTTACTTATTCATGGCCATTATTCCTGTTCTCCTAACAGCAAACACTTTCCGTGGCTCCCTCTGAAGCCCTGGGGGGAGAGAGGGAGGGAGGGAGAGAGGGGGAGAGAGAGAGCGAGAGAGAGAGACCTTTACAAAGTCTTGTCCATTTAGTCCATCCAACCGCTCTCCCCCTCTGAACACCAGGGCTCAACATTAGCGCCATACATGTTTTATGAAGGTATTAAGACAAACGTGAGATTGCCGCGTGCTCGCGTGCGTGCGTGCGTTGAAAGGGAGGAAATTATGTACGTATGTATCTATATATGTGCGAGAGATGTTTGTGTGTGTGTGTGTGTGTGTGTGTGTGTGTGTGTGTGTGTGTGTGTGTGTGTGTGTGTACTGCTAATATTTGCACTCGTTCCCCCCTCTTCTCTCCCGCAAGCGTGAAGCTGTTCACTTATGCATTGTTGACCCATTTAAGGGCTCTAGCGTCTTGGTTATTGTGCCGTCTGTCCCCGCTCACAATGCCCACACTTGACTCATATACATACAAAGTGAAGGGCTCGGCATCATACCACATAAAGGGAAGAAAAAATAATTGCAGTGGGATGGTGACAACAAGAAAAATACAATTTTTTTTTTCAGATGTCCCTCTTCTTTTTTCCTACATACACACATAGCACAATCTCCACATATTCTCAGTACAGTGGCATTGAATAAAAAGCCTACTAACGTCCTCCCTCCTACATACTCAACATGTATACCGTCTACTTAACGATCGATTGTGTATGCAAGGTTCGTCGGACCGTTTACACTGAAGTATACAGAAGCAATAAAGAATTTAAAAAAAAAACGTCCACGTCGTTTGAAAAGACGCAATGCATTGTGGGGCGGTTGAGTAGAAAAAAGTAACCTATCGATCCATACACAAAATCTTCCTGGAAGTAAGTACTCATCCGGGCATTTCTCGCCTACACAAACTTGCATGTACACAACCACAACGTACTCAAAATCAACATCAAAATTAGTGTGAGTAGGTCGTTAGTAGGGCTTTTTCGAACACAGCCATAGTGTTGTCTGTAATACCTGTGTGCACCTGGTTGTGACGGTTGAGTAAAGTGTGTACATCTGGCACCTTTTCTCCCAGGTGTGGAAAACCTTTTTTTCCCCCCACCTCAAGGTGACAAAACAAGGGGCAAAAACACAACCAGAATGCCCCTCTCTCTCCTTTGAGCGCCATAGGCCATAGTGTAGCCATCCTGTCTTTTCAAACCCTGTGAAGAGCAGCAATCAACCCCGAACCGCAAAGCAGTGGTGTCTGTTACACACACACACACACACACACACACACACACACACACACACACACACACACACACAGAGCTTTTTGAGGCGCATGGCCTTAAGCCAGAACTTCTTGTCATTTTGAAACAGAGAAAAGCTTAAATTCCCAGTCAAAAGCTTCCCTGTTAAAAAAAAACACACACACACACAATCTGAGCGACGTCACGCCACACCGCAAGTACACAATAGGAGGTAAATGGCTGGAGAGAGAGAGAGAGACAGAGAGAGAAAGATAAAGAGAGAGAGGGAGAGAAAGAGAGAGAGAGAGAGAGAGAGAGAGAGAGGGAGGTGAGTTGTTTTTCTTTCCCCAGGGTTTTCTAGATTAACCCTTTGATGAACCGGCCATAGGGGCACACCTGTTTCTAAAGTATTTGCCAGCAAGGGCGTGGGACTCTTTTCTTTTTCTTTTTTTCTAGTTTCCTGTCCCTTCTTTTGTTTAGCAGACTAATAGCTACCTTGCAGGCTTTAAAAACAGTAGCATTTATCTTGTCTGTGTGTGTGTGTGTGTGTGTGTGTGTGTGTGTGTGTGTGTGGCTCAAACCCACCCTCAGGCCATCCACTTTAGGGAGAGGTTTGAAGGGAAACAGTAACAGGAGCCTCCACCGCAAGGCTTAAAAAGGGCTTAGATTTAAGAGTGGAGGGAAAAAGACTGATGAAACAAACTGGTCAACAACAGTGAGAAGGTAACTTTTTATGGTATAGCTTTCAGGGCTAGAAAACGGTGTTCCAGGGATCTAATTCTACCGTGAGGAGACTTTGTTTATTCAGCTATGAGAATATACCTGAGAACATGTTCCCTTCTCTGACACACCAAAAGTTACACAGTGCACCTTTAAAGGGAGAGCTCCAATCCTCATAGTCCTGTTTTTTTATATTATTTGATTTGATATGTTAACTTTCTTTTTTTTTTACATTGTCTGCCATACATACAGCCGCACACACATACATTCGTGCAGGGACAAGCACCTGTCCATTAGGAGATGTCTATTTAGTGTAGCTTCCATAACATGTCTTCTATCATATTGGTTAATATTAAATGTCCAAAATGTACATTTAGGTCTTTATATGACTAAACCTGGCCTGTTTGAGTCTTAATTTCTCCTAAACAACCATTGACAGCCATTATTTTTTTTCAATACTGTTTTTTTAAGGAAATGAACAGCAGTTTTGGACTGTCTCTGTACTAGTGTAGAGTGTGCTTTGCTGCGCTGCACATAGGTGGCTGTATAGGATGTATAGGGGTTGTTGCACTGTGTTGTTGAGGCGGCCCTCCCACACACACACACAGTGTATACGGCTGGGATTTAAAAAACCCTCTTCTGGAAGTGACAGATTGGGTTCACGCACTGCACAGTGGAAACCAGTGGCAGTGGCTTATCCAGTTATGGCTGTTGTGATGGAGTCCTTCTCAGAATTGCTCTTTGGGCGGTTGT
>NC_137227.1:7627268-7644768 GCF_949987685.1 Ammodytes marinus
TGGAATGTTGTCATGAGATGTCCAGGCGCGAGAAAAAACAAGCTGCAAATAATTGAGTATGTCACCACCTCGTACTTAGAACAGAGTTTAGAAACTGGGCCTTTATATAAAAGCCCATGTCTGTCTACCATCCCTTTTAAAATATAAGTTTTAAAGGTTCTCTTTGTTTTATTTTGAAAATAATTATCTTTTTTTTCCAAACCAGAACAAACAGGACATATACTGTATACTTGTCTGTGGTCTAAATGGAGCTCTTTTCTCTAATTATAGACATTATGATCCTCACTCTATTTCTCCTGTGTTACTTCACACACACACACACACACACACGCACGCACGCACACACACACACACACACACACACACACACGCACGCACGCACGCACGCACACACACACACACACACACACACACACACACACACACACACACACACACACACATCACACATGCACATGCACATACAGTGTGTCACATTGGCTTAACTGTCACCCATATGCCAGGGCATGAGCAGCAGGACACAAAGCCCCACCGAGTGACTGCTGTGAGTCCAAAGGCTTAGGAACCTGTGTGTTGAAATGTCAACCTGCCTTAAACAAGTGTGTCAGCTCAGCCTGCCAACCCGGACCCTTGTTGTTCACCTCACAGAAGGCCAGTGGATTAACACTGGCCTGTGCTGTATACATAACAAGGAAATGTAGCCTCCACTGTATGAAGTTTTGATTTTAGAAACTTGAATTTACAGAGCAAAAACTCCCCCAGTTCCCACCCATGTGTGTGTGTGTGTGTGTGTGTGTGTGTGTGTGTGTGTGAAAATGGATGTAGCATCCGGGCTGATCTCAGTTTATTTTAACCGCATCCAATCGTCCTAGCCTTATGCGTGTCGCCATATTGTCAGAGTTTGGCCCCACCTCATTTCCTCTTACCAAAAAAGGGCATTGATGTGACGTCGGGGGGGAGGGAGATACGCCCATCTAGCTGACGTATACCTCCGAGGCTAAGTGAGGGCCAGCGGGTGGCTAGCTGTCACTCAAGAAGCCGCGCCCCTAATCATTCATACATTTTAACCTCCAATAGAATAAAAACTAGCCTGGAACAAAAATAATCCACCCCCTCAGTGTTGTTATGGAGATATGACCTAAACATACAGACTAGAATGTTTTTTTGTACCAGGCCTTAGATAGGTTTAATAATGCTGTGAAAACGGCCTATTTAACATGGGAGTCAATGAGAAATGTCTCAGTTTTGAATCATGCTCCTAGTGGCCACTCAGTGAACTGCATGTTGTGTCACTTCCGCATTGGATGCTGGTAGAACTGGCTGTGGTTGGGAGACTTGGTTGCACCCCTCTCTCTTTCGTTGTTTTTCTCTTTACCGCAGGGTTCACTCAACTCATATCCAGGCAGTTATGTATTCTCAGTATTTTTGCATCACCTCTTTCTGTGACTGGGAGCATTTTTTTTTATGAGACCTTCTGCTTAAACCTAAATCTGCACCTTCTTTTACTCAGTGGTTATAGTCGGATGAAAATATGGAAAAAGAGCATGTTGAGCTTGTTCAATATTGATTCTGAGGTCTAGAAGCCATAAGGTATAATATTGCTAATATCGCCACGGTAAGCTGTAGTGATTTCACTGTGAAGGCCAGCTGTGTGTGTGTGTGTGTGTGTGCGTGTGCGTGTGTGCGTGTGCGTGCATTGCTGAAAGGGGGATATGATATACTGTGCTGTGGCAAGTGCTTCCTGACAGTAAATGCCCCCCCCCCCCCCCTCCCTCCCTCCCCCCCCCAGTGTTTACAGTCATAAATGGATTATGGTCCATGGGTTAGCTCCATGTTAAGCCTGCATACACACACATGTCTGTTCCTCTTTGATGGGAAAGGGTGGCGCGATACTATATAGCACCATCACCAGTGTAGCCTCTGGTTCAACATTAGTATGGCGCTAATCGCGTTAGGATCGACCATTGGTAGCACCCAGGCTTTGACCTTGCGCTGCATTGCATTGACTGTGAATGCTGGTTGAGGGTACGGCATTAGCCAAGATGAGCCCTCGTAAAAAAAGGGCTAACGGTGTTGTTGGTGCATTAAGGAAAGTGCTAATATGTGGTAGGCTATAATCGTGTAAGGATTGTTTTGGTAGACTGTTTGCACGTTATAGGCTGCGGTTGTGGGGCCGCAGAGTTTCCATGTTTTCAATGCTGGCGGGTCAGTGTGATGTACGTACACACACACACACACACACACACACACAAACATACACACACACACTCTTGTAATGCGCTAATATACATTAGAATTAAGCTCATAGAGGCCTCTGAAATCAAAACACCAGAATTAGCCGTCAAAATGAGAACAATGCTGCTGAAGAGAGAGCTGGTAAGAATGAGGGGATTGCAGAGGGGTGGTTGTGTGTGTGTGTGTGTGTGTGTGTGTGTGTGTGTGTGTGTTGGATATATCATGAACGTGATGTTTCTTTTCATAGTCGCGGGGATGAGGTCGCACACAAATGATTCCCCCCCCCCCCCCCCCCCGACATAAGTCCGGGGAAATGAAGCTTGCTCTTTTCAACGGGGAGGATAATTAGCCGGGCTTGACAGTCCCATCCCTCCATTTGTGACACTGGTATTTTCTTCTCTCTTCTTCTCCCTACTTCTGCGCCCATAATCCCTCCTTTTGAGCGGTGTTCGAGTGACAGGATTGATTTTTTATTTATTTTTTGTCCTCCTAGAATTATTCCAGCAATTAGACCATAGGCTACAATAATACCCATTGACTACTTGTAATTAGCAAGCATTTCAGATGATGCCAGAGAAAGTGAGAGCCCTTAATTTTGACCTTGACAGAGGGGACTGAGAGGTGATACGACTTGTTTTGTCTCACGGCGGATTCGCGTGTCTCCTGGTATCTGTAGACACCAGGGGAGTCAAGTTAGGATGAGTAAGCAGTGTGCCCTCAAAGTGTGCCTGCACCACCCTTCATATTAAGAGCCCATTCCGCATTAATGCAGCCGCACGCACTTCCCAAAAGAGCGTGGCGTTGGAGGCTGTAACTAAAACCAGGGGCCCTGTGTGTGTGTGTGTGTGCGTGCGTGCGTGCGTGCGTGTGTGCATGTGTGCGTGCGTGTGTGTGTCTTTGAAAAGTTATACATCGCTAAACTTGTTGTCGACTGTCTGTTGTCCGACGATGGTTATCACAACTGATGGTGCCCTTCTCTGTCAGGCCATGACCCCCTTACTCCCACTGAATTATCATCTGTCAGAGAGAGAGAGAGGGAGAGAGGGAGGGAGAGAGGGAGGTAGAGAGAGGGAGAGAGAGAGAGAGAGGGAGGGAGAGAGGGGGAGAGAGGGAGAGTGAAGGAGATACAGAGATAGTAAGAGAGATGGATAGGGAGAGAGAGGGAGGGAGAGAAAGAGGGAGAGAGAGAGGGGGGGAGAGGAAGAAGGAGAGAGGGGACGACCGGTACAGAGAAAAACAAGGGACAGAGGGCAGATTTTGGCTGAGTGCCTCCAAGGTGTTTAATTGTCTTCATTGATGGCCAGCCCCACCTGCTCGCTTGACACACATTTCCCAGCCAAGACATGTCACGCATAAACAGATAACTCATGCACTACCGGAAAGATTTATAGGGACCAGGCTAAGACCCTCTCTCTCTCTCTCTCTCTCTCTCTCTCTCTCTCTCTCTCTCTCTCTCTCTCTCTCTCTCTCTCACCCCTGTTATAATTCAGTCTGGGAAAAATTTGCTGAGGTTTATAAAGATTAATGAACGATTATTTCGATTTGTTTTGCCCTCATAGTTCACTGACAAGGTTTTGTACTGCAAAAAATTGCTCAACTATAAAAGTTGGGATATGTTATGTATGTGTGGGTGAAAACATATACAGTACCTGCTCCTCTTTTCAAGTGGCTCCCCAATAGAGTTTCACTACAACTCCAAGAAAAAGAGCTGAACAAGTTTCCCCCTCCCCTCTCTCTCTCTCTTTCTCTCTCTCTCTCTCTCTCTCTCTCTCTCTCTCTCTCTCTCTCTCTCGCCCTCTCTTCATTACAGACGGTATGGTTTGTGAAAGGTCAGTGGTGTCCGTGGGGTTTATTTGAGGCCCATTCAAGACCCACTTTAACTTCAAACGCGCCGACCTAGACAGCGCTGATCTTGAACCCACTCTAGCATGCTGTGATTTCTCCCTCTCTCTCTCTCTCTCTCTCGCTCTCTCTCTCTCTCTCTCTCTCTCTCTCTCTCTCTCTCATCCTTCTACATTACTGTCTCTCACCACGTCATTCATTTAGATCACTTTTCCGAGGAGAACTCGGAAGAGCCCTCTTTTAAAAAGCATAAGCGGGGCTCAATTGCATCTGTGAACATTAAATAGTTCTTCATTTAAGATGTGGGTGAATTCATTAACACTGCATACAACATCACTGCCATACCTTTACACATGCAGACCTAGTATCCGGCAAGAGAAATTATTATTTGGATTCTGGTTATATCATTAGCCTATTCATTCAAATATCACACATTTAAAGGGGCTCTGAGGAACGTTCAGCTTTTGTTAATTCGTGCACCCCCTTTGGACATAAGCGGTAGTGTTCTTACTATGCCAGCTATATAGTTCCATGGGCGAGGGACCCATGACAAAGGCACTATTAAGAAAAATGATAGACAAATAGCATTATTTTTGCACTGATGGTCTCGTTAAAAATCACATCCGTGCTTTGAAAAAAAGGAAAAGTCGCCGGCTGCTTTTTAAAAGACACCAAGAGCTCTGTGCTTTCTGAAATGTATCAAGTGAAGGTTGGGCATTCCGTGGAGGGAGCCAGCCTTTTTTTTCCCCACCACTGTACTTACAATTACCAGATCTACAAGGTCTCTAACGAGTGTGTTCTTGCTCCAGTGAAGTGTTGAATGCAAAGCCCCTTGACACACACAGAAATAAAGCTGCGAAGCCTCAAGTATCAACTACTGACGTTTTGAAGTGCCGTGAAGTCCTTTTCATGGGCACGTCGGGTGAAAAACACTACAGCATTTAGACATGCACATTAGCATTACCACTTCAATAAATATGCACTCTTTGGACCTGCCAAACATTGGAATAATTATATTCACGTGGAATAACCCTATAGTTTATTTCTATACACAGCAATGTTGCTTGGGTGATATTTTTGTACTGTATTCTTCTGAAAGCCATTGTAGCGCACTAAAAAGAACACTACCCCCATGGTGTAACTTCATAGCCAGGTATGACACTAATGGTTTCAGACTAGGATGGAGGCGCCAAGGGATGAAACAGTGACATGTTAGGGTGTTAGGGGAGGGGGGGTGTAATGGAAGGAAAAGAGTCAGCGTCAGTGAGAGCTGTAAAATGGCCGGGGGGTATGCTGTTGGCCAAAGTGGGCCATTTATGTGTGTGTCTGTGTGTGTGTGTGTGTGTATGCGTGGCTACAGTAAATAGATGTCGGGCCCTATCATCCTTGCCAGCTTAACGAGCCGTGGCACTCTCGCTAGGTGAGGCCATGAGGGCACGCAGGTTATAGTGGCTGCTGCAGTGGCACACACACACACACACACACACACACACACACACACACACACACACATAAAAACTGCGGGAAACCTTTCTCGATCAGTTATGCACAGACAAACCCTTTCCCCCATGCAGACAGGAAGACTAAACAAATGTGTTGTCTGGTTCCAAACCGAGACTTGCCAGTGTGATGCAGTGTGGATGTAAACGTCTTGTTAAAAGCTAATTCCCAATTCTAAAATGCAATATCGGGAACTGCAAAACTCCCACGTGTTGGTTGGTGTTTTGGCTCGTAACCTCGGGGCCCACTGGGTATGATTAAGCTCAGCTAAGAACGTATCCGGATAGCCCTCTGTGAACGCAAAGAGCCCTTGACAAGCTAACAAGAGATGCTGCTTGTGAACATTCAGTCTGAAAGTGTGTGTGTGTGTGTGTGTGTGTGTGTGTGTGTGTGTGTGTGTGTGTGTGTGTGTGTGTGTGTGTGTGTGTGTGTGTGTGTGTGTGTGTGTGTGTGTGTGTGTGTGTGTGTGTGTGTGTGTACTGTATGTTTGGGTGGAGGACACTGCAAATGTCCTGCCCCACTTCTCTCCACTCATTTCTTGGTGAGAGTCCGTACGTCCCTTCCTTTAAATAGCCTTTCCCTGGGGGGGGGGGGGGGGGGGGCAAAGTCAACCCTGCTAACCCACCCACAATCCTCCAGCACATTTACCCTTCACAACACAACACGTTCAGGTATCAGAGGTGTTAAACATTGCCCTCTGACATTTCGGAGTTCTTAGGGCCGGTTCGGAACTGTTGCCCGATTTTGGAACCAGTTATTTGCATTCCAACAGCAAAATATTCACTTCTGGGTCCAAGGAAATATGCTTCTGGAGACAGCACCAACTCTTTGCATGGTTGGGAACCAAGAAATGCTTATATGTCAGAGTATAGGCGTGGGAATTACATGACCAATACAACTTTGTGACTGCCATTTTAATTTTTTTAAACAACGCTACGATACGTAATCCAAGCACTATTAGGACAAGCAGCACAAATCAAATGGACCAATAGTGTTTTGATGACAGTGTAAGCTCGCAAAACAAGCTTAAAACCAACTGCAGAACTGGTCCTATAGCACCAGCCCAGACCTATACACCAGGTTCACAATGGTTGGTCTGAAAGGGATGAAATCGTTCAAATTAGGGCTGAATCAGTACCTGCTCTCCGCAACCAAACTTATCCTCTCTCACTTGCTACTTGTCCATCGAACCCATTCACTCACTCACTCATTCTCTAACCCCCTCAGAGCACATCCAATTTAGTAAGTCAGAGAGAGAGAGAGGGGGGCGATATGAATCTTATCTCACCCCGCTGCTTTAATTATTCCATCTTCATAGGTGCGTTCCTTTTTTCTTTTCTTTTTTTAAATGGGGGGCCAGGGTTATTAAATAGTGTCCATTTTAATCAAGGCAGCCTATAGTATAGGCCATCAAATTGGGCCAGTAATTAAAGGTGCAATAATAACGAAATTGAATTGGAGAAACTAGTCTACTACATTTACCACTGGGTTTTTCAGCTCACTTTGCGGCCACCATTTGGTCTTCACTTGACAGGCAGTTGTTCCCATGAGACCAGAGTGGATTCCTTTCGGAAGTCTCTCTCTCTCTCTCGCTCTCACACTCTCTCTTTGTCTCTCTCTCTCGCCTCTAAAGTCTTTCCCTGTACTTTGTAATGAAGCATTTCTGCCTCTTGTCTTCCGGGGAGAAGGGGGTATCATTACCAGCAAAGGCATGGTGGACTTCATAGAGCACATAGAGACACCTTTTATGGGATTAGAGTGTCCCTCTCATTGTTGTACCTGTCATGTGGAACAAGTGTGCATTTCTGGTTTCCCCCGTAGCAATGTGACAAATTACTGTGTTTTTGTTGTTGGGTGATGAATGTTTTTCTGTGTGCCACGTTGAGTATAATTAAAACTGTAGAATGGTTGATGTTTACCAGTTAAGTGGCGACTATAGCCCCTTATTCTCAGAGGACAATGCACTTTCAAGACTAGAGCCAGAAATCATCTTAAAACTGTACGTATGATTTGTACCTCATTTTGGTACCTGGTTTTTGATATAGTGAATTTGCACCTTGATTCGAACAGGGATTTCCATTGCTGGATTAGCCAAAAACCGACAGACCCATATCATATTAATTTATTATTTTTTAAAGGTACATATTATGCCATATTGCAAGATACAACAGCATTTTAATCATTTGATTCTCAAAAAATGAAAAATAAAATCAAGTGTCAAGTGTTCCTTAACCTTTTGGTAAAATGTCAGCAACTAAAATTGTGTCAGCACAAACAACACTTTGTCCTGTGCCACACACACACACACACACACACACACACACACACACACACACACACACACACACACACACACACACCTACTGGAGCATCACAACCATTATTGTCTCCTTCCCATCCCTGCATTATGCCTCTCTCTGTGTCTCCATTCTTCATGCCCTGAGGTAGCTACCCATGTGTGGTATCAACTGCTCCCCAAACAAACAGCCCTGGATCAGTCTGACTGTCTGGGATAGGCCCCAGGGAGGGAGAGGGGTAAGGGGAAGAGAAAGAGGAGCAGAAGTTAGATGGAAGGAGGAATTGAAAAAATGGGGAAGCAGCAGCAGAGACAGGGAGGAAGGCTATGTGTGAGTGAGTGAATGTGTCTTTTTGTGTATGTGTGTGTGTGTGTGTGTGTGTGTGTGTGTGTGTGTGTGTGTGTGTGTGTGTGTGTGTGTGTGTGTGTGTGTGTGTGTGTGTGTATGGGCGAATGTATTTGTGTGTGGTATGCTTGGGGGAATTGGCTGCAGGCATCTCATTAGTCCTTAGTGTACAAGTTGGATCATCTCTGCTCATGGTAAATACCCTCAACACTCACCCTGTTGGTTACCTCACACCTTGGACTGATGAGTAATAGTGTGTGTATGTCGCCCTTTTTCTGTTATTAACCATATATGGATTTAGCATATTCTGATTCATAGCCCTGTGTATACATTTGAAGCTGTTTGTTAGCAGCAGCTATACGTTTGTGGGTGCATTTGTCTGAAGCGTACAATGAGGAGCTGGTGTGTGTGTGTATGTGTGTGTGTGTGTGTGTGTGTGTGTGTGTGTGTGTGTGTCAGGGATGGTGAGGCATTCTTCACAAGCCCTGAAGAACATGTGGGTGACTCTCAGTCGCGCTCTATTTCTGTTGGTGTCTTGGCAGGCCCAATCTACAGTATAGCCTCTGTTAAGCAGGTAATTAATGGGAGTGAACACTGCAGCAATAGGGATTGAGGGAGCAGGAGACTGGGTGGTTGGGGTTAAGAAGGCAAGCTGAGCACATGTCTGAGCAGTGGAGAGATTTTCAGTCTATGGGGGGTGGGGGGGGGGAGAGAATAGCGACAAACCTCGATTTGACGTTGTGGATTCGAAATCAAAATGGCTTCCGTGGAGAAGGCTTTTATCCTCAATGAATGGGTGCTATTTGCTGAGTCACACCTTAGCTCTTTAGCGACGCTTTATTACTCATTTCACACTGTCTGAGTTTTTTTTCCATCTGTCAAAGGCAAGCAATGAAAATAATCAGGACCGTAGGGGGGGGGGGGTGAAAGAAAGAAGCGGGCTGGGAAGTTGATGGACGTTCTGCGATGACGCGGCTATCCTCAGCCTGTGTGTTAAAGGAGCAGTAAGTGAAATGGTCCTTTTAAGCTAACTTCCTGTCAGTGACTAGCAGTTAGCAGTCCCCTCCCTCGTCCCTTACGCCACCGCCACATGAAGGAGCAACAGTCTTCGTCAGATAGTGCCGCGATGGAGAGCAGTGGGTCATCGTTCACGGGCACAGAGACCCCGCCTCTTTATAGCGCTCTGTCTCCTGATTGGATAAAAAACAGCGGGATACATTCATTTTTTTAACTGGCAATTAATGCAAAGCTCATTGACTGGGAGACCTGTGTTATGAACTCTGCATACTGTTTAAGTGATTGCTGTAGGAATATATTGTGATTTAACACATATATTTAACAGAAGAAAAAATCACTTACTTCTCCTTTAATGCAGGTTGTCTGTGCCCTAGACACCTCCGGAGCACAAACACAGGGAAAGGACAAGTCATGTATAGCTTAAATGATGCCACCGCGCTCGCCCACCTGAATCCAGTCCAATTGGGAACACCGGAGGCCTCACTTCTGTCCACACATCATTAGCCGGCTTGTGTCCACTTCCTGAGTCAGGGGGGTCACAGTGTCAATGGGACCAGGACCATATTTAGCAACATTAGCGCCATCACTCACCGCAGTAATGAGGGTAGCAGCAGATGGATGCCATTCTAGAAACCGCTTTTAATGACCGTACAGGGAAATTGGGGGGGGGGGGAGGCTCCCGTTCTACCCAATTGGACCCCACAGCAGACTCTCACTCTTAAAGGGCAACTGCCAGATATCAGAGCCAAAATGGAGGCAGGCAGGAGGACGCTTGTTTCAACAGTTTTTTCGCCCCTCTTTTATTCTTTCATAGCTCACAACTCTGCTGTGGCGATTATGGTCTCCCTTGTGCTTGTGGCGGGGAATGGGAAACTAGTAGATGAGAGGGACAGAGAGCATTATCCTCGATTTCTCTATTTATTTATTTTCGGACAGTGGAGCAGGCTTTGGTTTTTATCCAATGTCGGCCATGTGGGAGTGCCTTGTGTTGCCTTGCCACCCCCCGCCGCCCACCCCTTCCTCCTCCTCCAAATCACTAATTCCACTGCAGTCCTCTTGCTTGGTAAATGGACGATGTGATGGCCAATCAATAGCAGCAGATTAGAACAGGGGTTTAGCGTTACAAAGGTGGTCCCACATGCAACATTGTAATCCCCCCCCCACACACCCTGTCCTCCCCCACACTCTACACTAGAGACAGTAAACACTGTACATAAATAGCTTTCATCAACATGGACAAGCTTAAAGGCTCTTTTCTGTCGTTTTTCTTTTTGCTGTTGCCTCTCCTCCCACCACACTGACCACTAATGCAGCCACTCTGCGGACTAATATGTCAGCTTTTAATTGCTGCACAGCGAGACAGTTTTGAGACGATAACAACAACATGGCCAGTTTTCTTCTTTCGTGCTCGACCCTTGTGCGTGTGTTTTTTTTAGTTTTTGGCTAAACCGTCACAACAACCAAGCGGCTCGAGAAATAGCTGTTTTACCTTGTTGGAATGGGTGTGTGATAGGTTAACAGAGTCTGGGTGCATCTGTGTATAACCCCCCTCTTGTATGTTAGCTCATTTCCCCTGTTTGTAATTAGCGGTGTGTATTAGCAACTAGCCTGCGTAGACACAAGGGCCTTTTCAGGACATCCAGGAGAGAGGACATAGGGGACTGCAACAGGATACCAAGGCCCCCTCTTCCTCTGGTCCCTAAGAGCAGAGCTAGGGGGAAACACAGCTAAAGCAAACAGCCTCCCAGGTACACTGTCCTCATTAGCGCTATCAGCACCGCTAATAACAGCATTAGCGACAATGTTTTGATTGCCATCGTTATTATCATTAGCAGCTTCAGCAGCACGGGAAGGATCGCTGTGGGGTATGACAGGTGTTTTTTTTTTCTTTTTTAATGTCAGCCCTTTGTCGACAGAGACCAAGAACAACAAACAAGACAGCAAATGATCTTGCTGTGTCACACTTAGTCGGGAAAAAAAAATATTAGAATTTAGAGATCATATTTTTCATATACAAGCTCTCTGACCTGTGTGGGTATACTTGAATACAGTTTCATAGCTAAACCCTGTAAACATGTTGTGTCAAAGCCATGGGAGATGCAAAAGGCACACACAAAACAATATTAACCTGTGGGCTGATGTACCGACGACACTTTTATTTATTTTTTAAAGAAAAACAGCATTAATTGAAATCTCCATGTACTGGTCCCCCGAACTGCTTCTCTTCGCCTTGTCCACATCGGCTTGATTCATGACGCCATTGAGCCTCGCCGCAGCAAATTGCTTTTTCCCCCCACAATGCCTTGCTGCTGGTAACTGTATGGCAATTGTGGTCAGCGTAATCTCATGCAACGCCTGCTGTTCAAATGTATATATAATGAGACTCGGGCTGCACTCTTTCGCTTTCCCCCGTGTCGGAGTTTGAAATCTCAACTGAAAATCGGCAATGTGTCTTCTAAACAATTATCTACTGGCGAACCAATGTAGAAGGGTACATAGAAGTACAAGTAGCCCCTTTTGTGAAGGAGGGATTACACTATGTTCTAAAAGGAGGGTGAACGAGGAGAGAGGGCAGAGGTGAAGGTAGAGAGGATGGAGAGAGTGTTTGAAGGGAGGGAGGGAGGGAAGAGGAGAGATAGTGGAAAGAAGGGGTGCGCATAGCTGCATGGAGGATTTGTATTATATCAAGCTAGTATGCTGCACTGAAACACACACACACACACATATTACCCAGGCCTGTCGTGATTGGCAGCCCTTGGTATCAGCGAGGGAGCGTCGTGTGCATGGGGGGAACCTGTGTGCTCGCGGCACACATGTGCAAGCGTGCGTACCCCCTGTTAATGTGCTCTGCTTTTGCTGCTGACCCTCCCGATGTGCTGTCCGCATGGTTGGGCCACAGACAGCCACCTGGGAGAGAGAGAGAGAGAGAGAGAGAGCGAGAGAGAGAGAGAGACAGAGAGAGAGAGAGAGATAGAGAGAGACAGAGAGAGAGAGAGAGAACATTTTAGAAAGGGAAAACAACACCCAGGACTGTTATGTTCAACCCTTCAGCCAATACACACAGGTGGACTCCATGCAGAGAGAGAGAGAGAGAGAGATAGAGAGAGAGAGAGAGAGAGAGAGAGAGAGAGAGAGAGAGAGACTGCCATAACAGAGAGTGCATAGGAATGGAAGAAATACATTGTATATATTGCAGTGGTTACCCAGGAGGAGCATCTCACATGAACACTGTTTGAGATCACCAGAGCAGTGCCCCATGTACAAGCATGAGTGATGTCAGAGAGGAGAGGAGCCATTCAAAATGAATGCACAAAAAACAACACTGTGGATGTGTGATAGTAACTTCAGCAAAGTGCCAATTCTATTGTGTCTCTCCTCTTTCCTCTTTTACTCATTGTGACAGAGTTACATCTCCATTAATCCCATTGTATATATCGGAAGAATTGCAGTCTGACAACAACGGTAGATAAAGGAACGCTATCAAAGATGGCAGCCATTCTCCGGCTCATCTCCCCTCTCTCATATATTTCAAATGTTTCCTTTGTGAGCGCTGTGCTGCTATGAGGCCTATGATCAGGTGGTGCCACTAACAAGCATTAAGACAGGGGGAGATTAAACAACGCGACTGTCAAGACGCCACACCCCAACACATTCAATTATACAGCTGTGCTTACATGTGACATTAAGAGAGCTGCCAGTATTCAGACATGTCGACAAAAAGGAGATAGAGAGAGTGAAAGAGAGAGGGAGGGAGGGAGGGAGAGAGGGAGGGAGGGAGGGAGATGGGCGCTGGATATGGCGTCAAAGGGAAATTAAAGCCTTTCAACTATTTTATTGACTATTATTGTTCAGGACTCAGAGATGGAAAGAAGGAACAAGTAAAACAGTGACAGCAATCGCTTCCGGCCTCTTGAGCAAGTTTGGAATGCAATATGCATATGTACAATGTCAAGACTTTGGCAAACACTGTTTACCCATCCAACATGATGCAATGGGTATACAGTTGTATCCCATTTTTCCATTCCATTTGAATGACACTTATAGTGTAACTGAGACCAAAAATGAATAACAGGGCATTACATTAACCGTTAAGAACATACTTCTCAAATGCTGCTTGACACTGCTCAAATATTTAAATGCCACAATGCATTAAATCTCAAGCCTCTGGTAAAAAAAAATACATCACAACACATGTTTGTGAATACTAACCAGGGTCCAATTGTATCCAGCTTTTTCTGAAGAGCAGATGTTGACATTTGCGCTCTGTACACTAGTGGTGGAGTGGGTCTGAAAATAACTATTGGCATCAAGCCAGGATCCCACCATCTTTACAGTCTAATCCCTCATTGAGGCCATTGTCAAAGCCATGGGGGGGGGGGGGCGATATCGATCCTAATCTGAAAAGGGAAAATCTATGTTTTTTTTACACAGTCAATGGCTGCCTCCCTGGTGCCTAGCGTTGAGAGATGAATCACGCTCCCCTTAAGGCCCATTATTCAGCCCATTATTGGCAAGTGCTTTTGCTCACTTAATTGGACAACTTGTCTGCAACTGCCAAACCCCCTGGGCCTGGCCAAGACACAGGGCCTATACGCCAATCAGCCCTAATTGATCCAAGAAAATGGCACAAGTCAACCTCTCATGGTGGCTGAAAACTGAATCGTTTTTTGGAGAGTTGTTACGCAGAGTTGAGGTTTAATTCCTACTAGCAACTTGGAAGAATGTGAATGTTTTGGAAAATGTTGGCAACTTTTTTTTAAAGTTTGTGTTTTGAACACCCAACAGAAGTCAAAGCAATTATTTATTTGCAGGGCAACTCACTCCCAAGATTTTGTTTTTTATGCCACGATAAGCTTACTGAGAAACAAAATCCTCAAATGAATCTGAAAAACATTGGACAGACTTCCACTTTACAACACATAGACGTTGAGATATCTAATCAGCAAATAGAAACCCCCACCCCTCTTGAAAGACAATGGGTGATGGATATTTTAGTCCCATAGGGCAGTGCTGGGCCACCCATGCTGAAGTGTCCTCTTCTTGGCCCGAGACAGAAGACAAAAGGAAGGACCACTACTCCTCCTAAGTGATTTAGTGTGGGGTCTCTGTTGTTAGCAAACATCATTCCACTTCGGCGGCTTCTTTCAAAGCTAACACTATAGTCTCCATTTGTCTGGAGGGTCACAATGTTTTCGGATGCACCGGCAAAGACAAAAGCTGTTATTTCCAACCTGTTTCATTTAAGTGACGTGTAAAGAAAGAGGTTAGAGTTACGATGGGGTTGATTGGGGGGGAGGGGTGTGGGGGGGTAGGTTGTCTTGCCCGGGAGTCAAACTTCCATGGCTCTTAAGCACTCACAGCTATAAGAATGATGCACTATTCATGGTAGAGGAAAAATTATTTCCCCCCCCCCTCCATGGTAAAAAATAGCACACGGAATGAGGAGGTACCAGGCACGATAAGGTACTATCTAATGGGGTGGCTGGATGGATGGATGGAGGCATGGAGTCTGCAGCAAAATGGGTTCAATCAGCTGAACCACCGTCCTAATGTTGTGTCTATTGCACATAGATCAGCAACACAGTGAGCGACGGAGGGGGGGAAGATAGAGAGGGGGGCGCACTCCACACGCATTTTAAACAGTGTGGCTGTTATAGGCTACACACATACTGATCTGGGTCCTATCATTCCAGCTGGAAAGCCCACAGAGACACATTCACATTCACTGTGCTGATTAAAAAAAAAAACAACGAGGGGAATGTTGGGCAAATATGTCGAGTCTTGAGATTTTTCTAATCATCGCGCGCCGCCTCTTTTTTTTTCTATTCTTTTTCAAGTGGGAGAAGTTTGTGATAGAGGAGTAAAAAGAGTGCATTTCAGTTTGATGTGCCTCTGATCCAATCTGGCAACTCCCAAACATATCAGGAGGGGGGGCGGGGTGAGGAGGGGGGGTGAAGGAAGAGACACAGAGAAATAATGAAATAAAGTGAGTGTGTGGCTTGTGTGTGCGTGTGTGGGATGCCTGCTGTCAGGTCCTTCTGTCACTGTGAAATATTGCTGATCCCGCCACACTTGCAGTGGGGAGGGTGTTTGTAATGATTCAGGCCTAGCGGGGGGTTCAACATGTCATCTGTCTAACCCACCTCTGAGTGTGCCAGTGTCCTCTATACGTACTGACTCCAACAACACGGGGGTGGTTAATGTGAATGGGTCATTGTAAAGGGATGTGTTATATTGCAGAGGTATTTTATCAAGCACTGTTAAAGGTGAAGTCAGCAAATCAAGGGGATCGCTTGTTTTCAAAATCCCCTTTGTCAAAATCGGTGAATATCGGCGAAAAGAAAATCCCAGTCTAAATAAACAGCTCTGTAAACGAGCATGTGTTGCTATTGTTCACATTAACCCTTTGTGTACATATCAGTTTACAGAGCCTATGGGCTGTGTATCAACGGCAGATACACCAGGTAGCGCGGTGAAAGAGTGTGTCTTCTTCATGAATGCTGGCTGGTAGCAGAACAGTATTTGTGACTCTGCACTACATTTGGTTTGGTGCTAGATTGACAACTTTTTCCTGGGAGGGCACAGTGATAATTTAAATGCTCGCGGATGTGAGACCATTTCCTAATACTGTTGACTGTGAAACGGCCCTTTTTCCATCAGAAAAATTGCATTGCACACGTTAATTGCTTGTGTCAGGGGTTCAGGGGCTGGGCTTTGCTGTTCCAAACTGGCCGCATTCCAACTCTTTCTGGCTTTGCGGCGCTCCACTCCTAACCCCTGTTGCTCCACACCCGAGCCAAATCGATAACCTGCCACCGTGAGTGGAGACTCCCTGTCACCAGATTCCTCAGCCAATGGAAATCAATGAAAAACAATGGCCATCTACTGAACATCCATGGGCTCAAAACACATTGGCCCTTTTTCTTCTTCTTCTTCTTCTTCTTCTTCTTCTTTTTACCAGTGGCAGATGTTATTCTATCAAAATGCCTTCACACTGTGACGAGGGGAACTCTGAGGGGTGAAGGGCGGGAAAAAAAACACACAAGAAGTGAGATGCCATTATTTTTCTGTTCAGTGCACAGCTGGCTTCAGGTCTGCAGGTATTAAAACTCCAACATTACAAAGTATCCCGCTAGTCAAGGAATGCATTCACCTGAATAGTCAATCTAAATATGCATTATGTATGTATATATATATATATATATATATATAAGTATGAAAGAAAATAGGCATTAAATCAACCATCCTTCTCAGCATTTACCTATAGAATAACCTCTGAGATTCCGTACGGAGCAGCCTTATATCCAACAGTATTGTTAATGTAGTTTTCCTATTTTGTTTTGCATCAAACGTCACATTCTCCATACGGTGTCATCTATCATCCATACGCTGGCACTGAGAAATGTGTAGGCTACCTCTGTAACGTGCATTATCTTTGTTTGTGTCAGTAAGCATGCGCTCACTTTCAGGGAAGATGGCCGCCTTAATCCATACTCAGCTGTTAGCGGCTGATATGTTTGTTGTGTATTAAATATTTTGGTGGCTTTCCCTGTGCATGTGTTACAGCCATGATATCCACAGCTCCAATTGATTGGTTCGAGATTTAGCACCTCCGATGCATCCAATGTGTTTTTTGAATGTGCAAAATCTGTGCGTATAATGTTGAGGATTGGTTGGCTCATTCACACGCTATTGCACTCCCACACAGGCCAACAGAAAACAAGCTTTGTTTCAGAGGAAATTGTAAGTATGACACAATATGTAATGCACAGAAGACAAAAATAGAAGATGGATAAATGAGCTTGTACTGAATGTACAGTCGCTTGCATTCGCTATTGGCCGGATTGTTTTTTACTGGGGAACAAATTGTCCCCATTTCTCTATTGTTTTATGGACACCAAGGCCTTTCATGTGACACTAAGCCATTCAAATGGAACACTGTATACCATATGGATCTATGCTATGCAGAAACACAGCGATATTCCCCCCCCCAAAAAATATATAGGACGAGCACAATCCAAGAATAGAAGGCGTTTCATAGCCTGAGCATGGTTCCCTTTGATTGTTGCCGAGGCTCCCGCTCCACCAAAATCCAATGAAGTGAATTTGATTCAGTCTCCCTCTTTTCCTGTGTCTCATTCATATCACAGGCATTCTCCTCCCTCCACAGACAACTTGTCTCTCCGAGCCTTTTTTTTAAGCAAGAAGGTACAAGGATGGAAATCAAGTTGCGTGGAATATATTTTGCGATATATTGGAGATAG